>NW_025335972.1:609682-616900 GCF_004798865.1 Varanus komodoensis
AGTTGGCCCTCTTGAAGTCCCAGCTTCTAGTGCTTGACCTGCTGCACGTCCCCAGACCCCTGATCACAAAGCAAAGGATGGAGTGATCACTCGCATCCAGAGCTCCCCTAATCTGTACTTCATCTATCAGCTCCTCCCTATTGGTCAAGACCAAGTGAAGGATGTTTCCCCCCCTCGTCGCCTTTCGGACCCTCTGTGTGAAAAATGCTCCCTCAATAGCTTCTAGGAAGCGATGTGACCTGGCTGTCACCGCTGAGTGAGTCTCCCAAGTAATATCCAGGAGATTGAAATCTCGCATAATTACTGTCTCTCTCTCCTGAGATATCCTTAGAATCTAGTCTGTCAGGACATCATCCAGGGTCTCAAGGTGACCTGGAGGGCAATAACATACCCCCACTGTCAGGTCTCTTTCCCTCTCAAGACCCCTAAGTTTCACCCAGGCTGCCTCTACTGAATCCCTATCTGTGCTGCATTCTATCTCATCATGTGTGACAATTACTCATTCAATTATTTTGCTGCCCTCACACGGAAGCAGAACACACACACATGTGTAAGCATTGCATGTGACAATCCATATGCAAGCTTCTTTTCCTATAGCTGTCAAACCAAGCAGTCTAGGAATCTGTGTAGCAAGAATCAGTCCACACACCCTGTAGTTTCTCCCACTACACAAAGGGCAGATTCGCACATCATGACAACCCCTTGTGCTAAATCACAGCAGTGGGTTGCCCTGAAGTATGAGGAAGTTTCAATGAGCCTGACAGACGACTGAGCTCATCGCGGTTGCTCTCCAATCTGCCCCAGCCTCCTTTATTCTCATTCTTCCATGCAGCATCCCAGGGGACAGGGTGGAAAGGAAAGAAGGTCCTCTCTTTGACAGCTGTGATGGTGAGCTGAGTTCAGCTTTCTGTGTCTGACAGTCTCTGCAGTGTAAATGGGACTCACACGCTGAAGAACATCGGAAAGAAAGGGGAAGCTAATCAGGCACCATGGCCTCCAGCTCCACTCTCAGGCATAAAGTGGGGAATCAGCTGGGCAGGACTGCAAAAAGGAGCTATACTGATAAGCTGATTCCACACTCCACAGCAGGGAAGCTTCTCACATGCTGGGTGGGGCAGGGCAGGAGAAATCAGGGCTGCCACTCCTTCCCCCTTTCTGCTGGAGAGAAAGCCACTCATGCAGGAGCAGGGAAAAGGAAGCCTGGGCTGCCAAGTGCAGACCATTTCACCAAGCTCAGTTGCTCCTTGGAGGCTTTCTCTCCAGTAGAAGAAGGCAAACCCACCCTCTCCTCCTGCTTGGGAAAAAAGCACCCTGGCAGGGGCCATGTTGGGGTGTTGGATGCATAGCAGACTGACTTTCTTCCAAGCAGAGGAAGAGGGGAAGACCGTGCTTGGCCCTTCTTCCTAAGGCAGCACCTCCCAGCTGATCCTTCTCTCTCCTGCTCACCCCTGAGAATGGGCAATCAGCTGGGCCGTTCCTGCCCTGAAGATCGCTGGGGCAGGAGGAGGGAGAATTGAAGATGCCTCTGACAGCAGAGTCCAATGGGGCAGCTATCAGTCACATTCACACTCTCTGGCTAGCAGCTCTATTGCTTTGGCCTTTCTACCATGAATGGGTTGTATTGTCTGGGTTTGGACAAAACGACAAGCAAATATGATAGGGAGAAATCACAATGGTCAATCATCCGGACTAGACTCATTGATCTCCCCACACCTTGTTTCCAAAAGGGAGGTACCCTTAATGATCATACTAAAAATATTTCTAGGCCGTCTTTCAAGATAGCAGCCCTCTTAAAGAAGCTAATAATAAATAGTCTGAGACAATTTGATAAAAGCAATTTTCTAAGCTACACCAATAAAAGCACACACACTGAATAAGGGGAAGGCCACAGCCTTCCTAAAAGGCAATGCTCTCTAAGTGTGGGGCTACTGCAGAAGAAGTACTTTCTCATGCATTTGCTCAACTAACTGCCTTCAAAGATGGGAAGGGCCTCTCTTGCTTAGAGACCCTTGCAGTTAAGTCCAAAGACAGAAATTGTTAAACAACAAAATATGTAGTCGAGTTGCCTACAAAACACCTATGCTGGGTATTTGTTTCACACAAACAAAAAGATATCCTCCACCCAACCCTACTAGTTTACAAACACTCCATAGGGTGCTTCTTATTCGACAGACATAATAGAGATTATAGAGAGTAAAAACTAAACCAGGAGCTGACTGTGGCCCAGATCATGAGCTTCTTGTTGCAAAATTTAGGCTTAAATTGAAGGAAGTAGGGAAAAGCACTAGGCCACTCAGGTATGACCGAAATCATATTCTTGATGAATATACAGTAGAGGTGGCAAATAGATTTAAGGAATTGGATCGGATAGACAGAGTGCCTGAAGAACTATGGATGGAGGTTCGCAACATTGTACAAGAGGTAGCAACTAAAACCATCCCAAAGAAAAAGAAAAGCAAGAAAGCAAAATGGCTGTCTGAGGAAGCCTTACAAATAGCTGAGGAAAGAAGGGAAGCGAAAGGCAAGGGAGAAAGAGAAAGATACATCCAATTGAAAGCAGAATTCCAGACAATAGCTAGAAGAGATAAGAATGCCTTCTTAAATGAACAGTGCAAATAAATAGAGGAAAACAATAGAACAGGGAGGACCAGAGATCTCTTCAGGAAAATTGGAGATATGAAGGGAGCATTTCATGCAAAGATGGGCATGATAAAGGACCAAAATGGCAGGGACCTAACAGAGGCAGAAGAGATTAAGAAGAGGTGGCAAGATTACACAGAAGAACTATGCAAGAAAGAGCTTACCGTCCCTGATAACCACAATGGGGTGGTCACTGACCTTGAGCCAGACATCCTGGAATGTGAAGTCAAATGGGCCTTAGGAAGTCTGAGCAACAACAAAGCTAGTGGAGGTGACAGTATTCCAGCTGAGCTATCGAAAATCTTAAAAGACGATGCAGTAAAAGTGCTACACTCAATATGCCAGCAAATTTGGAAAACGCAACAGTGGCCACAGGATTGGAAAAGGTCAGTTTACATTCCCATCCCAAAAAAGGGCAATGCCAAAGAACGTTCAAACTACCGCACCATTGCACTGATTTCCCATGTTAGCAAAGTGATGCTCAAGATCCTACAAGCTAGGCTCCAGCAGTATGTGGACCGAGAACTACTAGAAGTACAGGCAGGATTTCGAAGAGGGAGAGGAACTAGAGATCAAATTGGCAACATACGCTGGATAATGGAGAAAGCTAGGGAGTTCCAGAAAAACATCTACTTCTGCTTCATTGTCTATGCTAAAGCCTTTGATTGTGTGGATCACAAAAAATTGTGGCAAGTTCTTAAAGCAATTGGAGTATCAGACCATTTTATTTGTCTCTTGAGAAACCTATATGTGGGTCAAGAAGCAACAGTGACAACTGGACACGAAACCACTGATTGGTTCAAAATTGAGAAAGGAGTTTGGCAAGGCTGTATACTGTCGCCCTGCCTGTTTAACTTCTATGCAGAGCACATCATGAGAAAGGTGGGGCTAGATGAATCACCAGTTGGAATTAAGATTGCCAGGAGAAATATCAACAACCTCAGATATGCAGATGCCACCACTCTAATGGCAGTAAGTGAAGAGGAACTAAAGGGTCTCTTGATGCAGGTGAAGGAGGAGAGCACAGAAGTCGGCTTGAAATTCAACATTAAGAAAACTAAGATCATGGCATCCGGTCCTATCACTTCCTGACAAATAGATGGGGAAGAAATGGAAGTAGTGACAGATTTTATTTTCCTGGGCTCCAAGATCACCACAGATGGGGACTGTAACCAAGAAATTAAAAGATGCTTGCTCCTGGGGAGGAAAGCTATGGCAAATCTAGACAGCATACCAAAAATCAGAGACATCACCCTGCCAACAAAAGTGCATATAGTCAAGGCTATGGTTTTCCCAGTTGCAATGTATGGCTGTGAAAGCTGGACCATAAGGAAGGCAGAGCGCCAAAGGATTGAGGCCTTTGAATTGTGGTGCTGGAGGAGACTCCTGCGAGTCCCTAGGACCACAAGGCGATCAAACCGGTGAGTCCTAGAGGAGATCAACCCTGACTGCTCTTTAGAAGGCCAGATACTGAAGATGCAACTCAAATACTTTGGCCACCTAATGAGAAGGAAGGACTCCCTGGAGAAGAGCCTAATGCTGGGAACAATAGATGGCAGAAGAAGAAGGGGACGGCAGAGAATGAGGTGGCTAGATGGAGTCCTTGAAGCAGTTGTGTGAGCTTAAGTGGACTCCGGGGGATGGTGGAGGACAGGAAGGCCTGGAGGAATGTTGTCCATGGGTCGTGATGGGTCGGACACGACTTTACAACTAACAACAAATAGAGATGTTGTTTGCAAGACTGAGAGAGAATATTAATGTAATTCCAAAGGTTTGCATTTGCTTTAAAATAGGGACAACACACTTCTAATTCTTGGACTTCTGACTGGATTCCAGGGTAAGTAGGCTGTAATCTTGGGGTTGTGTAAAGTGGTCAGTTAAGAGGATATGCCAAAAGAAGGCAGTGGTTTGCATAAAAATTGCATGTTAACTTCTGTTCGCCAATGAAAATTTAGAAATGATTACTAGCATATAAATAGGCAAATGATACATGTCTCAATGATCTGGTAACCCGAGTGCCTGTTTAGTCCGTTGTCCTTTCAATAGTTCCTTACACTGGGTTTGGACTGGACAGTTCCTACAGTGGAGGACACTTTCAAACAGAAGCTTGTCTTCTGTAAAGCAGGGCATGTGACCTCCTTGGGTTGGGTGACACTACTCCAAAGTCACAGGACTTTATCCTTCTCTAGCTCTTGGTGCATGTAGCAAACCCTGCAACTCAGGCACCAGCAGGATTGGATCACAGAACTTACACCCCCTGTGAATCTGACCATCAAGGCTTCTAGCTGCTGTCAAATCATCAGCCAGAAGCAACCCAGTGCCAAAAGGCTGGGCTTTGGTGGCATCTGCCATCCCCCTGAATCATCCTTTTGAATGATACTTTTAATCACAGAGAAAAATGTGTAACAACCCTATCCCATAACTGAATCCATTGTCCAAACTGAAGATGTGAGCAACTGTGTAAGCAGAGGCAAAAACCAAAACCCCAACTTTTTTGTTTTTCAAATGGCACAAGACCAGATGAAAAGCTAGGCTCAATACATACTCACATGCAAGATGGCAGCAAGGAGAAAGGACAGACCAGCCGGGCCTGGGGCTCAGCAGAGGGGTCAACACTGAAGCATGTCTGTTCTATCTTTTTAGTCTGCCAGGTACTGAGTACCATACTATAAATTTAAAGGAATAACAAAAC
Source organism: Varanus komodoensis (assembly GCF_004798865.1). Lineage (NCBI taxonomy): Eukaryota > Metazoa > Chordata > Lepidosauria > Squamata > Varanidae > Varanus > Varanus komodoensis. Next base: position 615,015 of record NW_025335972.1, read on the forward strand.
AGGGTGCTGGGGAATGGTGGGGTCTGTAAGCAGCATTTAGTCCCTACATTACACTTTGTAATGTATTTTGTGTACATTATCTGAACATGACTTATTTTTGCTCATGATCTCTCAATGTTTTAAGTTAAGTTTCAGCTTAGGAAATTATAAATAAATCTCCAACTATGTAACCAGAGCAAATCATGCAAATAAAGCAAGGTACATTGATGAAATGTGTGCAACCTATTTCTGAGATATTTTATGTGAATAACACTCTGCCCATATGAATACATAGAAGCTGTTGTGTACTGGAATAGCTAAGTAGTTCATTTGTTAAACAGGAAGGCTCCCAGTTCGAATTCTGCTTTTCCTGGGCACACACTGGATGACTTTTGGGAATGCACTTTTTACCGGTTGCTAGGCTTACCGAAATTTAGCACAGAAAGTTCTTTTAACAACCTGTATTAAACTTCCCCAAACTAGCAGTCTTCAGATATGTTGAACGGAAACTCCAAGCACAGCCATGCTGTCCCAGAATGATGGAGGCTGCAATCCAACACATCTGAAGGATGTTAGAATGCAGAAGGCTGCTTGAAGCTCCATGTTGGCTGGGGAATTGTGGGAGTTATAGGTCTCTCCCTCTCCAAAACTCACATGACACTCCTGAAGTACTATATAGTTTGGATTATGAGACTGTATTATAGCCTCTGCTCTTATTCTTCAACAGGCAGTGTGCTCTGGCAGCCCTTCGGGATGTCCAAACCTATCTGAACATGGAAGAAGGGCAAGTAGCGGTAAGAGAGCAAAGGCCCATATATGGATCCAGAATATCATCCTCTTGCCTCCACTGCACCCTTGTTCAGCTGCCTTCTCCTCCCTACTTAGGTTTTTGATGCCACAAACACCACGAAGGAACGACGTGCTCTCATCCTGCAGTTTGCCAAGGAGAATGGCTTCAAAGTAAGCAATAGCATAAAACAGGCCGCGGATGGAGTACTTAGGGCAGTGGTGGCAAGCCTATGGCATGCATGCCACAGTGGGCACAGAGAGCCCTCTCTGTTGGCACTCAAGCCAAGTCGCCCCAGCATCACCCCAGCAACCAAGCATTGGATAACAGCATATATAGGGGCCATGCGCATGCTCGGAAAGGAGTAGCGGTGCCAGGCAATGATGTCACAAGCCACGACTCATTAGCCGCAACTCATCCGAGCTTTTGCATGGCCGGTCAGTGCGCTGCCAAGCATATATGTACAGAGTGTCCCCAAAAAATTGACATTCATAGTCAATTCTCACTCAAATGATCTCAAATTTTAACAAAATGTTTAAAAACTAACTAATGTTAGTTACACGATGTTACACAAGACATGCTACAGTGTGTTTGGCAGGAGGTGGACTATCGTCTTGACATGTGTCATGTCACAGGCAGCGTGCATACTGAACATTTATGAATCTTTGTGAAATCGATTATAAAATCTACATCCCTTTGAATGTCTTGTTTGAATTTTGGTAAATAAATCTTTTATTGTTCAACATGAAGCTTATATAATTTCATTGCCTAGGACATAGAAACATAGAAAACAGAGCGAGTCAGAAGGGGCCTCCCAGTCCATCTAGTCTGACCTCCGGCACCAGCCGGCTCCACTCACGACATGCCCACCATGTGCATGTCCAGCCTATCCTTGAACACCCACACCGATGGGGCCTCAACGACCTCTCGTGGAAGCCCATTCCACACCCTCGGGGTCCTGACTGTCAGAAAGTGCTTCCTGGCATCCAAACGAAACCTTGGCTCCCTGAGCTTTGCTCTGTTGGAGCATGTCCTGCCTTCCTCTGCAGGGGAGAACAGGTCTCTACCTATCTCCATGTGACATCCCCTCACATACCTGTATGTCGCCAACATATCCCCT
>NW_025335972.1:617000-669501 GCF_004798865.1 Varanus komodoensis
CCCCCCCCCCCCCGGCTTAGTTTAAAGTCTTCCGGACGAAGCTCGCTAGAGCATCTCCAAAGGACCTTTTCCCCATCCTCGTGAGATGTAACCCGTCCCTTGCCAGAAGTCCATTGGCAAGAAACCGAGTGCCGTGGTCAAGAAACCCGAAGTGTTCCTTCTGGCACCACACCCTAAGCCAGTCATTCACCTCAGAGGCCCTTCTGTCCCTTCCTGGCCCAAACCCCCAGACAGGTAAGATTGACGAGAAGCCACTTGGGCCTTCAGCTCCCTGAGTTTCTTCCCCAAGGCCTCAAAGTCCCTGGTGGTCCCAACCATACCCTGCCTGGCCACATCGTTTGTGCCCACATGGATCACCAGGAGCGGCTGGTGACCCCCGGAGCAAACAAGACGCTCCACTCTGTCCATCACATGCCGGATGCGTGCACCCGGCAGGCAGCAAACCTCCCTTGTCTCCAGGTTGGGGCGGCACACTGCCACCTCAGTGCCCCTCAGCAGGGAGTCCCCAACAACAATCACCCACCGCCGTACCTTCCCGGTGCTGGTGGGCAGCTGTGCCCTGGCCCTCGCCTCTCCTGCAGCGGCCCCCTTGCCGCCTGACATCTCAGGCTGGGGGTCCTGCTGGTCCCCCGAGGCCTCATCAGCCCCAGCCTTCCCAAGTGGAGAGAAGCTGTTTCCCAGCTCCAGATTGGTGCCAGGGGAAGGAGGAGGCCCTGCTGGCCTCCTCCTCCTGTGGGTGACATACCTCCATGTCTCCGCAGCTGCTCCTCCCATAGCCTCTCCCTCAACCCTCTGTCCATAGCGGGGCTGCTCCCGGCGGGCCTGGAGAGCTCTCTCAGCCCTCAGGCACCTCACCTCTTCTAGCAGGGTCACCATCTTGCACCTAGGGCAAGTGTATCCCTGCCTCTCCTGGGGGAGAAGGGCGAACATGTCGCTGCTGTCGCAGCGGACAGCAACACCCGTGACTCCCGCCAAGGCCATCTCCTGGTCTGCCATTGGGATCCCTTCCGAGCCCCTACCTTGGTCCCCTGCCTTGTCTGTCCTGCAGTTCCTCTCACTCACCCAGTTCTCACAGACAAAAACCCACTTGCACACACACACACAAGGATAAAATAAACTTAAATTGGAAGAAAAACAAAGCACAAACAAACAAACAAACAAACAATCAAACCTCTGTGTCTCAGGGAAGGGAGTCTCCGGACAGCCCAGGCCGCAGCCAAGGGACACAGACAAGGGACGAGGCCCCGCCCCCTGCTTCCTCCTGGCCCCTCTGGCCCCGCCCCCTTCCTCTCTGCTGCTCCCGGCCCTCTGCTCCGCTGCCCAGCTCCTACCTTGCCTTCTCCAGTCCCCTGGCCACTCAGCGCTCTCTCCCAGCCTCTGCTGCTCTGCTGCTCTGTCAAGAGGCCAGAGCCAAAAAGTTACTCATATATTCACATTTCAAATAATGTCAAATTTTTTTGGGACACCCTGTATTTTTGCTTGGACTGGCTGTGAGTTGTTTTTTCTAAACTAAAACCTCAGTATTCAGGTTTTATTGCAGTGTTGGCACTTTGCGATAAATAAGTGGGTTTTGGGTTGCAGTTTGGGCACTCGGTCTCTAAAAGGTTCACCATCACTGACTTAGGATGTCTCTTCCAGAAGTTGTTCATGAAGGAAATTCGAATTCTAAAATGCAGATAGGGTTGTATTCAATATTAGTCTAGAGTACTCCCCTTGAAATCAATGGGGTTTAAATTAAATACTGGATACTCCCAGAATGAATGCTCTAGACTAGAGCAAATGAATATTCCCTTCTTTTACATACCTTTTTTATAATAAGTTTTGTTCAAAATTATAACCCTAAAACAAAGAAAAACTAAAAACATCAATCAATCAACATCAATCATCAAAAACATTGGGCCTGCTGGGTCAGCCCCCACATTTTTTTCCATTTATGATAACTTAGAAACATATTTAAATCTATACGAAGTCCCGTTTTTCTAGTCAATAATAAAAAGAGTCCCAAGTTTGATAGAATTTTTTACATCCAGTTTTTCTAATCTTGGTCTTCCATGCCCCAACCCCATACATTTATTTTGTTTTTTGCAACTTTAAAATGTTTTATTGGAGGGCAATACAGGGGGAAAAGGCAATAGAGTACCTCCCACCTAAGAACTGATGTTCTCATACGTGCTCTTTGTGCACCAAAGAACAATCAGATGCCACCCCCAAAAACAAGGCATTTGCAAGATGAACATGCCATTTGCAGAAATCTATGATTACAAAAGTTTCTGTGTTGAAATTCTGGCATATGATGTCACAAATGGAAGACTGTATGTTTTTTCTGACAGCTGAAGGAGACATGATAAGAGGTAGTGTTTCTCGGGTGTTATCTCTGGTAAAACAGGTTTGAAGCACTTTTTTTAAAGACCTGCAAAATGTGCTTACTGGAGACAGCAATGTTTTCCAGAAGCAGCCATTTCTATTTCATACTCCACTGAACTCTGAAAAAGTCCCAATTGTCTTCAGCTGCAAAATAAAACTAAAAGGTTGCCTAACACACTTTTACCTGACATATTTCACTGTGTCGTAACAGGTCTTCTTTGTCGAATCCATCTGTGATGATCCACACATCATTGAAGAGAACATTAAGGTAAGGTATTTGCCCCAGGATACCTTTTTGCTCCAGATCAGCTCCTTGGCAGTGTTCCATCCCAAGGAAAATACCAGGGATCCATCTGGTCTGATGCCATATCAAGGCAGTCAGGAAACAGTCTCCTTGTGGCTTACACAGTAAGACAAGGTAAATTAATTCTATCCAAGCTCAGGGGCATTCAAGCACAGTACCAGTTTCAAGGCTGGGCTCTTGTACTGAAACAGGCTAAGTGTTGGGGAGCCCCATCTGGACTCATGCAGGGCACCCCAGGCTTGACTTCCTACTGACTGAAGACAACCAGCATCATCACCCCTCCCCAGCTCCCACTAGTATAGGCCAAGACAAACTGGTTATATGCATCTTTTTCTTTCCACCCCATCTCACTTTTTTTATCTTGCCTCCTCGTGACGCACAGCAAGTGAAGCTAACCAGCCCCGACTATAAGGACTGCAACCGGGATGAAGTTGTGGCGGATTTTCTTAAGAGGATTGAGTGTTACCAACAGACCTACGAGCCACTGGATGATGAGCTGGATAGGTAAGGGGGGAGTTCATCTGTGGCTGTGCAGCCATGGGGGCCCTGCTCATCTGTCCGCAAGACCAAGTACTCCACTCACTGGCTGGCTTACAGTGAATTTCAACTGGTAGTAGATATAAACCTTTGGCAACAGGAGGATTTCAAACTTAGAAAAAGGCAATGGATGTACTGCATGTTGTGCAAATAAGCTCAGAAAGAACTCTGTGGCTTCAGCTACAAGAACATTATCAGATCAAGGCTCTATTTAGTCCACAATTCCATATCCAACATAGCTCCCAAAGTATCCTCACTCATCTCCTGCTATTTCATCTCCCCTCCTCTTTAACTGGCACGTATCTCCAGTTGCCAGCTCTTTCAACCCTCTTTCCTGCTGCTTTTATGCTCGCTTCCTCCCATAACAGCTTCTCGCTCTTCTCTTCTCCCCTTCCTCCTTTTCCCTTGCTCTCTAAGCAGCTCCCACAGCCACAACCACTGATACAGTCTGCATCGTGTGGCTTTGGTGCAGGATAGTCAAGCAGAGGCACCAGGCATCCTGCAGCATGGACACCCACCTCAAGGTGGGCTGAGACTCACTGGAGGGTACTGGTCCACTGTCTGAGAAGGGCTGGTCTCACATCTCCATGTCTTCTGGCATTGTACTGCATTGCATTGCATATCAGTAGTTTATTGTGCATCTCCTTTTAACCTTTTTGTTACGAAGACTAGCAGAGCTAGACTCATTTCTGTGCAATTACATAGCATAGGCAAAGCAGGAATTGAGTTATCAGGGGCTACATAATACACAGTTTTATACAGTTGTATAGAATGTCTACAACCACCAGGGAGTGAGGCTATATATCAACAGAACTGCATTTGTGCCACAAAAATTGCCATAGTGACTTCTGATGAAACATTCAACAACCAGAAGAGTAGTGAACATTCCAGCAGCCTTTTTTTCCTTTTAAGAAAAGTTCTTGCACTCACTGAAGTCACCTGAAACAATGGTTAGAAGTTTGGTAGCAAAACAAACCAAGACTCCTGTCCTGTTCTTTTCCATGGCATTCCTTGTCTTAGTAAGTCTATATGGAGCTAGATCTATCCAACCTCCCCATCCTGCACTGACCATTTCCATTCTGCAGAATTACACCATCATCTAACATATGTAAATGCAACTAGGGGTTTGAGTACACATGCTATGAAACTACATACATCTATTAGTCAACCCAGCATAAATTCTGAACGGAGACACAAAAAGGGATGCTTTCCTACCCACCACTGCTCTGCTTTAAGTCCTTCCCCAAGCAGGTCTTTTCTCCCTATTAGGATCAACACTGTTTAATCCTCTTATTTATTTATTATTTATTTATTTATTAAAACATTTTTATGCCGCCCCATTCGCTGAAGCCTCGGGGTGGCTTTTACATATTCATTCCTTCTTCTAAGGAATGAATATGTAAAAACTACAAATGGAGAAAGAATTAAGCACTGACCTAGTCTGGGTGACAGGCCACTGTACAATCTACCATTATGCATATGCAAACTCTAAATGGGCTTGTTGTGTTGTCCAAACCCAGGCAGCACAACAAGCACAACTGGGCCTGCTTTAGATTTATGCAAGGATTGCATAACCCTCAAATAATCCCTATTACTTAGGTTCAGATGATACAAGCTACAGCAGCCCCCAAAAGCTGCTTGCATATTCATAATGGGAGATGGCATATGGCAGAGCTCCTTGCAGATAATTTAACCCACAATTGGCTGTTGTATATAGCACAGTGTCCTCTTCTACCTCAGATACACTACCTAGCAGCTGCTTTTAATACCACCTTTAAATTTTGGAGTTAAAGTTCTGTTATACATCATTGCACAGAGCAAATACCTAGCTTTGATATAACAACTTTTCAATGTTAAAATTGTTTCAAACGGTCATCTTAATGATTACATTTCAATGTAATTATGCAAAAAGGAATAAACACAAGAGACTGGCTCTTACAATGCAGAATCCCAGCGTGCTCCAAAGAAAGGACAAGGGGCCATGAGGCCTGGGATCCCTTTCTCTTTTCCTCCACAGCTTATTATCCTACATCAAGATCTTCAATGTTGGCAGTCGGTACCTGGTGAACCGAGTGCAGGACCACATACAGAGCCGCACTGTCTATTATCTGATGAACATTCATGTAACACCCCGCTCCATCTACCTCAGCCGGCATGGGGAGAGCGAGCTCAACCTGCGTGGGCGCATAGGGGGTGACTCTGGACTCTCTGAGCGTGGCAAACAGGTACAGCAAAGAGAAAAACCAAAAGCGGCAGAGGTTGCAACTTACTAGAAGGGTCATCTACTCTTACCCTCTGATCAAAATACAAGGAATGCTTACTTGATGTGAATTCCTGTCCTTGGGAAAGGCAGACTCTGCCCCTTGGGACAACCCATTATGAGCCGGGAGGCAGGGCCAGCTGGAGATTTACTCATTCTCGTGAGGATCCAGCTTCTTTCAGGACTGTCCAGCCTGGCAAGCGCTCTGTAAGAGCCTGCTGATGCTAACGCAGAGAAACTTTGTCTCTCGTGGTGGGTTCTGCCAAAGTTATTCTAAAAGGTTCACTTTTAGAGCTGACTATAGATTTTTAAAAAGCAATCCCGAATGTTCCTTCATTGTTGTTAGTCGCGAAGTCGTGTCCGACCCATCGCGACCCCATGGACAACATTCCTCCAGGCCTTCCTGTCCTCCACCATCCCCGGGAGTCCACTCAAGCTCACACCAACTGCTTCAGTGACTCCATCTAACTACCTCATTCTCTGCCGTCCCCTTCTTCTTTTGCCATCTATTGCTCCCAGCATTAGGCCCTTCTCCAGGGAGTCCTTCCTTCTCATTAAGTGGCCAAAGTATTTGAGTTTCATCTTCAGTATCTGGCCTTCTAAAGAGCAGTCAGGGTTGATCTCCTCTAGAACTGACCAGTTTGATCGCCTTGCAGTCCAGGGGACTCACAGGAGTCTCCTCCAGCACCACAATGCAAAGGCCTCAATCCTTCGGCGCTCAGCCTTCCTTCTGGTCCAGCTTTCACAGCCATACATTGAACCTGGGAAAACCATACCCTTGACTATATGCATTTTTGTCGGCAGGGTGATGTCTCTGCTTTTTAGATTTGCCATAGCTTTCCTCCCAAGGAGCAAGTGTCTTTTAATTTCTTGGCTGCAGTCCCTGTCTGTGGTGATCTTGGAGCCCAGGAAAATAAAATCTGTCTCTACCTCCATTTCTTCCCCATCTATTTGCCAGGAAGTGAGAGGACCAGATGCCATGATCTTAGTTTTCTTAATGTTGAGTTTCAAGCCAACTTTTGCACTCTCCTCCTTCACCCGCATCAAGAGGCTCTTTAGTTCCTCTTCACTTTCTGCCATGAGAGTGGTATCATCTGCATATCTGAGGTTGTTGATATTTCTCCCAGCAATCTTAATTCCAACTGGTGATTCATCTAGGCCCGCCTTTCTCATGATCTGTTCTGCATATAAGTTAAATAAGCAGGGCAGCAGTATATAGCCTTGCCAAACTCCTTTCTCAATTTTGAACCAATCAGTGGTTCCGTGCCCAGTTCTCACTGTTGCTTCTTGACCCACAGATAGGTTTCTCAAGAGACAAATAAGATGGTCAGGTACTCCCATCTCTTTAAGAACTTTCCACAATTTGTTGTGATCCACACAATCAAAGGCTTTAGCATAGTCAATGAAGCAGAAGTAGATGTATTTCTGGATCTCTCTAGCTTTCTCCATGATCCAGCGTATGTTGGCAATTTGATCTCTAGTTCCTCTCCCTCTTTGAAATCCTACCTGTACTTCTGGTAGTTCTTGATCCACATACTGCTGGATCCTAGCTTGTAGGATTTTGAGCATCACTTTGCTAGCATGTGAAATGAGTGCAATGGTGTGGTAGTTTGAACATTCTTTGGCATTGCCCTTCTTTGGGATTGGAATGTAAACCGACCTTTTCCAATCCTGCAGCCACTGTCGAGTTTTCCAAATTTGCTGGCATATTAAGTGTAGCACTTTTACTGCATCGTCTTTTAAGATTTTCAATAGCTCAGCTGGAATACTGTCTCCTCCACTAGCTTTGTTGTTGCTCAGACTTCCTAAGGCCCATTTGACTTCATATTCCAGTATTTCTGGCTCGAGGTCAGTGACCACCCCATCATGGTTATCAGGGATGTTAAGCTCTTTCTTGTATAGTTCTTCTGTGTAATCTTGCCAGCTCTTCTGCATGAAACGTTCCCTTCATATCTCCAATTTTCCTGAAGAGATCTCTGGTCCTCCCTGTTCTATTGTTTTCTTCTATTTCTTCGCACTGTTTATTTAAGAAGGCATTCTTATCTCTTCTAGCTATTCTCTGGAATTCTGCATTCAGTTGGGTGTATCTTTCCTTTTCTCCCTTGCCTTTCGCTTCCCTTCTTTCCTCAGCTATTTGTAAAGCTTCCTTAGACAGCCATTTTGCTTTCTTGCATTTCTTTTTCTCTGGGATGGTTTTAGTTGCTACCTCTTGTACAATGTTGCAAACCTCCATCCACAGTTCTTCAGGCACTCTATCAGATCTAATTCCTTAAATCTATTTGTCACCTCTACTGTATATTCATCAGGGATATGATTTAGGTCATACCTGAGTGGCCAAGTGCTTTTCCCAACTTTCTTCAATTTAAGCCTCAATTTTGCAACAAGAAGCTCATGATCTGAGCCACAGTCAGCTCCTGGTCTAGTTTTTACTGACTGTATAGAGCTTCTCCATCTTTGGCTGCAGAGCACATAGTCAATCTGATTTCTGTGCTGACCGTCTGGTGATGTCCATGTGTAGAGTCATCTCTTGGGTTGTTGGAAAAGAGTGTTTGCTATGACCATCGTATTCTCTTGACAAAATTCTACCAGCCTGTGCCCTGCTTCATTTTGTACTCCAAGGCCAAACTTGCCTGTTATTCCAGTTACCTTTTGGCTTCCTACTTTAGCATTCCAATCCCCCATGATGATAAGGACATCATTTTTTGGTGTTATTTCTAGAAGGTGTTGTAGGCCTTCATAAAACCGGTCAACTTAAGCCTCTTCAGCACCAGTGGTTGGGACATAGACTTGGACTACTGTGATGTTGAAGGGGTTTTCCTTGGATTCAAACTGAGATCATTCTGTCATTTTGGCGATCGTATTCCAGTACTGCTTTTCCTACTCTTTTATTGACTATGAAGGCTGCTCCATTTCTTCTGAGGGATTCTTGCCCACAGTAGTATTCCTGATGGTCATCTGAATTAAATTCACCCATTCCTGTCCATTTTAGTTCACTGATTCCTAAGATGTCAATGTTCAGTCTTGTCATCTCTTGTTTGACCACATCCAGCTTGCCTTGATTGATCAATCATCCAGCTTGATTGATCTTACATTCCAGGTTCCTATGGAGTATAAATCTTTACAGCATCGGACTTTCCTTTCACCACCAAATACACCTGCAACTGAGTGTCCTTTCGGCTTTGACCCAGTCGCTTCATTCTTTCTGGCGCAACTAGTACTAGCCCTCTGCTCTTCCCCAGTAGCATATTGGACACTTTCTGACCTGAGGGGCTCATCTTCCAACGTCATATCTTTTTGCCTTTTGGTACTGTCCATGGGGTTTTCATGGCAAAGATACTGGAGTGGGTGGCCATTTCCTTCTCCAGTGGATCACGTTTTGTCAGAGCTCTCTGCTATGACCTGCCCGTCTTGGGTGGCCCTGCATGGCATAGCTCATAGCTTCATTGAGCTACGCAAGCCCCTTCGCCACGACAAGGCAGTGATCCATGAAGGAGAAACATAGGGAAACATAAAATGGAAGCTCCAGATTTCTCAAATGTATCCAGGAATGAGACCCTAGATGCCATAGGTATTAGTCATAGTTACAAAGAGGTTACTTCTGAAGAACAGAAGTAAGTTAAGTGATTGTAATTGCTTTAAAAAGTCTCTCCTTAAGCTCTGGATAAATATGGTCCATGGTTCAGCCAGAATTGACAGCAAGGTTCCCACCACTACTTCTTTCGTTGAATACAAAGCAGGGATTATTCATTAGCAGTAGAAAAAAAGGAGAGCATTTATTCTTGGGGCTGTGTGCTTTGTTCTCAAATAAGACTAATCACACAACCCTTTGGTTGCACTCTGACAAGATTTAAGGATCTCTAACTCATGGCAAATCTCTGGTTTCTCAACTCTTTCGCTACCCTGTGCCCTGTGTCTCTGCCTGCCAGTATGCCTGTGCCTTGGCCAACTTCATCCGTTCCCAGTGTATCAGTGACCTCAAGGTCTGGACAAGCCACATGAAACGCACGATCCAGACTGCAGAAGCACTGCACGTGCCCTATGAACAATGGAAAGCACTAAACGAGATTGACGCGGTAAGAACAACACTCTGCTTCCCAATGTGGGAGACAGATCCCAGAGGCCTGCCATTCTCTAGTCCTAGGCCACTAATCCCAAGACTGCATTCACACATAACAATAAACCATGCTACGTGGTTACCACATGGCATAGCTTCTTACCTGGCTGCTGGCTGCAGAAAATCACATGGTTTCCACCCTCCTCCATCATTCCTCCTAAAGATGGCAGATACCCTATTGGATTTCCACAACTGCCTACTGTGCCTGCCTCTCCCTCCTTAGTCCACACACTCCCCTGGGCACGCCCTCAGCCTACTACTCCTGGTTTTTTCTTCACTGCTCCACCAAAGCAATTACTTACTCACTACAGTGGTACTTCCCTGTGCTGCCAAGCTCCATACCAATGTATAAGCATATCCACCCCTCCCCCCCGCTGCAGTTGTGTCCAGGCTCCTGTGTACAGGAATCACACACACGGGAGAGGGCTGCCTCCCCACCACAGTCAGGCACATGGAAGGCATCAGCTCAGGCAGGCCATCTCCTCCCCCACCTCCATGACATGGCTGCAGCCGACCTGATCTGGTGCCCTGCACCTCTGTCCACAGAAGCCCTTCCTCCACCCCCACCCCCAGTCACATATGGAGGCAGCCCACCCCAGCATCCCTTCTGTTGTGCCCCTCACCCCTCTGCCCAGCCAGCGTTCCCACAAGAATCACACCAGTCATAAAATATGTCTTTATTCCTGCAGTATCATGGAGACTTAGGTCCAGAGGAAAGGATGGCTTGCCAGAGAGCAAGGCATGCCTTAATAAAGCTAGTCTTCTTTTCAGCTCCGTGATCTCTGCTGCCCTACAGCTGTGTGCAGAGGCTGTCCTCCATCCCCTGCAGCACCCCAGCCCATGCTACCACGCACCCTGCCACTGCCCTACTTCCACAGTGACTACACCTGACACTGCCCACTGCAGAGCTGCACAGACATGTGCCTACACATCTGCAGACTTTGCTAGTTTGCAGAAGTGTCCTAGAGGGTCTGAAAGATGCTTGTGGGGCTGTGGGGGCAGCATTTGAGCCATGGCCCCACCCACCACCCCGGCATCTCTGTTGTTTCTCTCAAGGGTTACACGGAAACCACATGCTGAGTCTCTAACAGGTTTTGCACAACATGACAAACCATGCCACAATGGCTTCCACCATGGGTTAGCGTTATGTCAGACCCCAGCCCAAATCTCTATCAAGTAGTAAGAGACACGGATTCCAGCTGCATCATTCCTTCTTTGTCCAACCCCACCCGTGAGCTCCAGGAAAGAACCGTTACCTTTCACCAACATACTAAGCTCTACTTTCTTGTTTCATGTCCAGAAGTCAAACGTTCCAATTCCTATTTTTTCAGGGTGTCTGTGAGGAGATGACATATGAAGAGATCCAAGCTAATTATCCACAAGAGTTTGCCTTACGAGACCAAGACAAATATAGGTACCGCTATCCTAAGGGAGAGGTAAGAAATGCCCAAAGTTCTGGGAACTGGTGCATTTGGTTGGGAACTGAACTGTGGGATAACTGGACACCCCCAACAGGCATGTGCACATGGTACGCATGTCATGTGGCATAGTGGTGAAGAGCACGGGACTGGGACTCAGACGACCTGGGTTCTAGTCCCCGCCCAGTCATGGAGCCAACTGGGTGCCTTTGGGCCAGTCACAGACTCTCAGCCCAACCTACCTCACAGGGTTGTTGTTGTGGGGATAAGATGGAGGAGGAGAGATGATGTAAGCTGCCTTGAGCCCTTTGTAGGAAAAAGGCAGGATATAAATCGAAAAAAAAAAATAAACAGCTGGAGCCGGGGGTCAGACTAGATGGCTCAGGCGGTCCCTTCTGACTCTGTTTCTGTTTCTATTTAACTACTGAGCTGGTTGGGAGGTGAAAATATGTAACTTATCAGAGAGGTAAGACAGAAAATTCCCCAAGAAAGAGAGCTAGGACTGAAGCCAGAAGGGCCTCTCTGAATTTCTTCATCCCTTCAAACATTCAGTCTTATGAGGATTTGGTACAGCGTTTGGAGCCTGTCATAATGGAGCTGGAGAGACAAGAGAATGTGCTGGTGATCTGCCACCAAGCGGTCATGCGCTGTCTCCTTGCCTACTTTTTGGACAAGAGTTCAGGTACTCTCTTCCCTGCTTAGCCTTCTCATTTGATAGTCTATGCACACATGCATGTCTCTGTTTGGGACCACACTCTATAGTCTGGACACACTCCTGCTATAACTCCTTTAAAGGAGGGGCCGTCCTCCTATATTCAGTTTCCTTCCCATGGCAACTACTGCTGGAAAAGAATGGAACTTCCTCTTTTACCCTGCTCCACAGAGAATTCACCCATGGGACTGGTTTTCCCATGGTCCCCAACTATCCCACCTTCTTTAGACTTCCAGTGTGGAGAAGGAATGGGGCCTGGTTCTTTTACTCGGTGCCTTTTTGTTTCATTTGCTGTTCTCTCCCCATCCAGAGGAGTTGCCGTACCTCAAGTGTCCACTGCACACTGTTCTCAAGCTCACGCCTGTGGCCTATGGTAAGTGACTGCCTTAGTTCAAGAGAACACAACACCACTTCCTCCAAGGGAGAGGCTTACTTGTGGTTTTTAAAAAAATCCTGCGGTCTGCTTCTCAGCTTTGCAAGTCCTATTTAAATAAGCAAAAGGCCTTTGCCACCACCAGTTGCTAAGACAAAATTCAAGGCCTCAGAATGAATTTAAGGTCTGGATAAATGGCAGAAACAAACAACTCAAAGTCAGCCACTTGGTTCCCAACAAGGCCAAATAACAATTCTTTTCAGACAAGTAGCTTGTCAGATACTCACACTTAGCCTGTGCACACACACACACATACACAACTTATACAGCTATGGATAGACTAAGTGTTTGACACTTCCATCTACATTCACTAATGCTGTTTGTTCTTTTGGGGGCAGGCTGTGAGGTTGAATCTATTTTTCTCAATATCGAGGCTGTGAATACACATCGGGAACGTCCACAGGTAAGCAGGATTCCTGCCATGCTGAAGAGGGTCCCTACTTGCAGCCTCTAGGTTGATCCTGTTGGGAAATGAGGGCTTTGCTTCAGGAGTACTCACAGCAAAACCTATTAGCTCCACCACCTAATACCATCTGCTGACCTCATTCTATGCAGTTGCTCCATCAGAAGAGATCATTTTGTTCAGACCCACATGAATCTCCCCCTCTCTCATCTCTTGCCACATGCTCAGCATCTTTCCCAACAAAGCTAAACAGGCCCCCATAACCACACTGTGTCAACAGCCAGCCCAGAGCCAACCTGTATTAGGCCAAATGAGAGAACCAAGGTTTCCTGTCCCCATGGCAGAGCTGAGAATCTCAGATATTCTAATTTTAATGTTTTAGCCATTTGGCCGCACTGATTTAAATGGGTGTGGATGTGACTTAAGATTTCTCACTAACCATTTCTGTAAGCCATATCTGGAGCCATCTGAGACTCGATTTCCCTTCTCTCATTGTAGAATGTCGATGTGACAAGAGATCCCAAGGAGGCCCTAGGTACAGTGCCAGACCATTACTGACCATACTGCATATTAAAAGAATCCTACCTTCTCAACTTGTCTGCTCCCCACTCCTGAACGAGAAAACATGAGAAAAAAGGAAATCGTCCATTCTGCAAGGGACTTGCTTATCCTCATGCAGGTATCTGGAGAAATGACATTGGGTATGGGGGCTCTGAGCCATCTTATGATGCCTGCCTTTATACATACAAGTAGATCTCTCCAACAGAACATGGCATAGAACATGGAAAGCCAGTGTGGTGTAGGGGTTAAGAGTGCAGGACTGGGACTCAGGCGATCTGGGTTCTTGTCCCAGCTCAGCCATGGAGCCAACTGAGTGACTTTGGACCAGTCACAGACTCTCAACCCAACCTACCTCACAGGGTTGTTACTGTAGGCATAAGATTGAGAACAGCAGGAGGAGAATGATGGAAGCCACTTTGAGTTCTTTGTAAGAAAAAAAGCAGGATATAAATCCAATAAATAAATAAAGGCCTTTATAAGTGCTTTTTAAGCCTGCTTGCTTTCAACAGGAGAGCATTAAGCATCTACTTACATTTTATTGAAATCAACAGAATATAAACATACGTAACTTTGGACAGATTGTACCCCTTATTTTTATTTACTTTTAATGAAAATACATGTTCTGTACAATATGTATTATCCATACTGATATGGCAGATAAATACAAAAAAACCTATATTTAAATACTACATCTCCATTAGGTTCTTATTCTTCTCAACAGTATCAAACCATCCAACAAGAAATCTATGTTTAACTTGTCCAATGAACACTCACATGGCTTACCAATACATCTTTTCTGAGTGACAGAGACAGCCTTGAACTATTCTGTAACCTCTTCTCCTGTGGTAGAGGGAATCCTAGCAAGATGCACAGAGCACTTTACATGAAGTCAATCTCCTATGAAGTGAAATCAAGAACCCTCTCCCAGCAACAGGCACAGGCTGTAAACCCAGTTCAACTAAGTTTTTATGGCTCCTAGCCACATAATGGCTACTTGTTTACTGCAGCATCAGCCTCTGCTTCCGCTTCATTGTACTGACTCATCCAAAATGTGGGGTTCTTGTTTTGTATCTAATGAAGAAAAATGAGATGAGTCCCATTAGGAAAGCACACAGTGAAAAGATATGACATAAGCCACGATCCTTGTAATGATGGCCTCCAACTTAGTGGATGAGAGACAGGAGAAAGCGAATGCACAAAATCCACATGTATGATGTGTGCCTATGTTGTTGCTATAGCACTTTAGGACTGCAAAGTGTTGTGTCCTAAGAACTGCTGGGTTTGTTTCAGCAAATTACTAGCTCCTAATTGCTCAGAAATCTTTAAGCAAGTTGCTAGTCCCTATGACCGCAGAAACTGCACAGGATGTCTAGAACAAGCTTAGAAATTAGAATCTGGCAGTTCTCAAAATTGCATACTTAATGATGCCCCTATGGCCACAGTCCATATATCCCCAACTTTCATCACTTTCCCTCCATCTACTCCTATATTCCATCAAAACATACACTAATCTCTCAAAAGGATGGATCAGCACACATTTCTTCAATATATCCCAGTCCCAGAATCTGTGTTTCTGGAGGGAGGATGGTTGATGCATAGTTTGGGACTCCTATATGCACTAACTGGCTAAGGTCGTTGGTAAAGCCATGAAGCAAACTCTGCCAGGCACTAGGGCTTCTTGATGGGAATAACCGGTGGCACATCTAGCCTCAAGGTCAAATCTTTCCTTCAACTACCAATGTCTTGTATTAGGTGGCCAGTACCTTAGCAACAAACTGTAGAATCTGCTTCTTTGAAGTCTCTTTTGTGGCTCGTGGTCCCCATTTGAATTCAAACTCACGTGGGTCTGTGTGTGGGATGCGAGTATATTCCAGGTACCTTGAAAGTGAAGAATAAGTAATTGCTACCACAATTCTTTTAAGAAGAAGCCATCATCCACACAAGAGAACTGAAGCAGAAAGGTTAAATACTAGAGTATCTATATTCTCACTGAAAGCCAGGACAGAGAAAATGAACCTGTGAGCCCTTCATGCCTATGGGCTGTCATCATGCATTTTCAAGGAACAGTTTCTGCCACGACCACATAGGGCATGCCAGGGATTTCAACCAGCAATTGCTAGCACTAGCATACAAGGAATTCAGTGAACCACTGCTGCAATCACATGTTGATCTAAAGAGTTCAGCTGTACACTACAAGTTGAAGAACCCACTTTTTTCTGCTTTTAGCAAAACAGGAAAGCATTTTAGATCGTTTGGTTCCTGAAGAAGCGTAAAGGGAAAAGGACAAGGGATTCCCAATAGCCTATAATCCAGAGATGGGGAGCCTTGGGACCATGGGCCAGACACAACCTGCAGGGTTTTCTGGCTTCTACTCCAAACTCCACTCCCTCCCACAGGCCCAGACCCCCAGTTCCTCCTATCCCCTCGATGTGAAAATCTTACTGCTGAACAAAACTGAAGAATTTTCCTCTTTTCCTCTCCACACCCACTACCACCACATGCCACATTAAGGCTGTTCTAATTACAGTGAAAGGGGCTTCTAGTTTTGCCCTCCCCAATGCTGTGAGACCCCTTCCAAAAATCACCCCCCCATACTACAATCAGGCTTTTTAAAAGCCCCCACTTTGTGTATGCGCATGCGTGTGTGAGAGCACGTGTACATGCGCAAGTGAGAATCTATAGTCCCACCCACCAGAATGCCACCCCAAGAGTTTTTTTTCCCAAAATTGAATCTGATCCTTGGGCTGAAACAGGTTTTTCTAATCAGAACCCCCTTCTCTAATGGACATCTGTGCTCTTTATTAGCTAAGATAAAACGGGAGATAAAGTGCCAACAGTGAATGTTGGCTTTGCTTATCCCAACATTCCCAAATCAATATAACCCACTGTTCCAGAGCTTAAAAACATGGATGGATTTGTAAATCCTAACTTACTTTTGCCTAACAAATTCTTCTGTCACTAGTTTCTTCACATCCCCAAAGATACTGTGTTTTTCCCTGGGAGGAAGAGAAAACAGGACACCATCAGGGTAAAGGTAAAGGGTTCCCCATGACATTAAAGTCCAGTCATGTCTGACTTGTGAGGGCAGTGCTCATCTCCATTTCCTAGCCGAGGGTGCCAGCATTTGTCCGCAGACAGTTTCCATGGTCATGTGGCCGGCATGTCTAAACACCGAAGTGCACGGAACGCTGTTACCTCCCCATGGTACACAGTATCAAAAGAGCAAGGAGTTATTTGCTTCCCCAGTCTCCTAAAATGATTCCACACACCACAACCATACCCAGAGCAGTCAACTCGGAGTCTCCTCAGCATCTCCCAAACAGCAGCTGGATGGAAAGAAAACAAGAAATACAGGTTGGTAAGGGAGGCTAGCAAGGAAATGGTGTGAACAGTGGGAGTGAAACTTACATTCTTTGGCCACATTGCCTTTCATGTAGATGAGGCTGAGAATGACTATGAGGAGGCCAAGCTTGGGACTGTTCTCATTTCTGCAAAAGAAGAAGAGAATCAGCCTCCTCATTTGGAAACAGACAGTGTGGCTTTGCTAGCAAAACAGAAGCCCCAGCTCTCTGGCAAGAAGCAAGTCTCTTTTAGTTCTAGTCTTGGCTAATATGCTTCATGCAAGGAAGTAGCAGCACTGGAATGAGAGATTCTAGGACAGGATCTTACCATGGTTGGCCTTGTGCTCACCTCTGCCCCTTTCAAAATCGTCTCAGAAGACAGGACAGAGGCTACTGTACTTGCAAAACTAGTGCTGCAAGGGAACAGCACAGCTGTGTGTGCTAGTACTACCTTATCTGCCTTGCTTTAACTACAGTTATGACTGGCCACACATTTTGGCTAGCCTTTATAACTATCTAAAATGTATGGCCACTGAGACCTTGCCCCTTCCTTCAGTAGAGAACAGTGGGGAACAAAACCGTGTCCTTGCCCACTGGGGGAGAGGCAGAGCCCTGTGACCAAAGTTTCTCTTTGTCCTCTTTGTCCATTGCTCTTGAATCAACCAATCCCCTCAGGAGGAAAGATGGTGCTTGTCCAAAGCACAATGCAACATGGAAGAGCCCCATCCTTCCTCCCAACTTTGCAAGGACACAGGAGTTCAGCTCAGACTTTCCAAGTGTGACAAGAACCAAGCTCCAGCCTTCAGATGAAAAAGTTCACATTTCTTATACCATACATTTGGAGATTAAGGGGGAGAGAGCAGGAAAAGACTTTGAATATTCTTCATGCAAGATTCATTTCAGTTTTGGCTAGGACTGCCATGGCAGAACTAGGATTGGCCTGCCTTATCTCTTTTCCTTACTCAGTCATGATTCCTCCTTCCAATGGTGGCAATTTACTGATTAGGATGTAGGTGTGATTCTTTGGATCAAGTTTCACAAGTTCCAGTCCAAATACCTGAGAAAGCAGGGGGAAAAAATCAGAACAGCATCTGAAAGGGCCCTTCATTAATCCAATCCTCCTGCTATTTAAATGATACATTGTACCCAAGCATAGATAAATCAACCATTTCTGTTTCAGGAATAAATTATCTTCTTCATGGAGAATCCAAAGAATTCAGATTGTTGGATATGAAATTTTGACTTACAGTAAAATAGCAACTCTGATTGTGGCTCTAGATTAGCACACTTAAGACTGCAATTACCTTGGGAGAAATCCCCACTGAATGCAGGGGTACTTAATTCTGACTCAACATGTAGGGGACTGCACTATTAATACATTACACCAGCCTTCAACCTGGTGTCCTCCACAGGTTTGCGGTTTCTATTCTATTCAGCCCTAGCCAGTATGGCCAAGTATCAGGAATGCTGGGACTTGCAGACAAAAACCTCTGGAGGGTACCAAGCAGGGTTAAGTATTTTTTTATGAATTCAAGTTGTATGCTGCCCAACTAGAAAGTGCCCTCAGAGTACTTTACAAATCAATTAGAGGATCAAGAAATAGACAGACATATTAACAGGAGCTTAGCAGACAATGTATGCAAAACTGGCTATTCTTCCCATTCAAGTAAGGCAAGTGCCAGTCAGTCAAACTTAGTGCAAGCACAAAGCACGTTCTGCCATGTTCCTAGCTTTTTCATGGTCTGTTATTAACCGAACATTGTAGCAATATGGGGAGGACTTCACCATATACTGTAGTACCCCTCCCTGCACAGTCATTCTTCAGCTTGGCCTCAACAGAAACCATGAGTAAAACGTATGGATGGAGCCCCACGTTTCATTAATCATTCATTCATTCATTCATACATGGATTCCTTCCTCACCTGCTGAAGGGTCTCATTGGCATGTTGGAGAATTTCAAAAAAATTATCTTTGTAGTCTTTGATGACATATTTCAGGATATCTGTAAGAACATGTGCAAGTAGTTAAAAAGGGACTCTCATACTGGATAATCATGCATATCACACACATATGCAAAATTTTGTGGAAAGTTTCTGCACTTAAGTATGAAGACCAAATAAATATATAGGTACTTGACCAAAGGTAAACTTCAAGCACTCGTGGTAACAGACTTGGAAAGTACATGAATTATGTTTGGTAAGTGATCCAAAACCAGGGTAAAGTAAGCAAATCTTCCAGCAGGTATGCAAGCATACAACATATCCTGTTTTCCTTTGCTGGGTATTATCCTTATGCCTACCCAAGTAACCTAAACTCATCTCTTTGACTTTCTGTCCTGCCATTCTCTATAGTCACGCAAATCTTTGTCAAAAGATCGCAAATGCTGAACAATGGAATCTTGGGAGTAAGTTTATGAAAAAATGTAAATTTGCGTCATCAAACACTAGAAAGAAAATTTAGGTCTCTCTGGTGCAAAAGAACAGAACAGAACAGAAATAAATCACTTCTTACCTGAACGTTTAATAGGAATCTTCTTTTGGTCTTTAATCAGCAGAAACTGTACCAGTTCATTCCCCTGTAGAGAGAACACAACATAGACACGGTGGTACATAAGCCACAATCCCGAGGCTACAGAATTCATCTTCCTGAGAATTCCAGCTATCTTCTTTTCTTTCTTTTTAATCAAAAAGCATTTATCTAGCATTATGATTCCAATGGTACACTTAAAAGTGCACAACTAACACCAGGGGAAATATCAGAAGCCAGAAGGATGCAGAAAAAAAAATTCAGTATCGTGGGACAGAGCTTCTGTGTCCTTACTCCTCATATCACCCAAACAATAACAACAGCAAAAACCTAGAATAAATAATACAGCTTGTTTAATTTTCCTGATTTGTACGAGTTACAACTGCCATTTTTCTTAGAATATTTTTAAAGCAAAGTCCACAGTCCTGCCTATAGACAGTTCTGATAGGAAGGCCCCAAAGAGGCACAGATGATGGCAGCAAAGGCTCTCCTACTTTGTGTTGCACTTGACTCTGCGAGCGCTGCCCCAAGCTCCGTCGCATCTGTCTGGGTGTCTGAGTCAACGTGTTTTCTTCATCTACATCCATGGACTGTGTCTGAGGAAGAGAAGAGAAGAGGATTCAGAAAAACTCGTTTTGGGATCCAGCAGTGGGGTTCATACATACTTGTTAACTCTGGAGCTTTATGCTCTTAGAATTAATCAGAGTCTTCATCTGAGGTTGCTTTTGTTTGTTCATTTTCTTTCACTTGATTAAAAATCTTACTCCTTTTTCCTCAACCTTGTGAAGGGCAGCCATTGGAGGTGTAATCTGCAGTAAACTTAAGTCACTAGTGCTGGAACAAGTATATGAAGAGACTATTAACTCTTTTTAAATGGCCAGAGAGATTGGCTATTGGGAAGTATAAAAATGAAATATATACATATGTACATATCTGAACTGCATGCATATACATTACATTTAGACAGTTGCTTCATCAAACTCCACATAAATCCTGAAGAAAGTGTCTCCCATATTATTTATTCACAGGATTTCAATTCAACAAACATTTCTAAGATGCTGTACAATAAAAAAAAATAAAACCATGAAACAAGATATTGTAAAACACAGAGGTCTTCACAGAGTTGCACTGCCCCAAAAACTGCGGGAGGTGCACCCTATGGAGACACAGGTGGTGACAGTAGCTGGAACAGCCCTTTTCCGTTTTAGGCTGACTTGCCAGCTGCAACTCAGTATCTGAAAGAAGCAGACCTGCATTCAGATTACTATGAGTCTCTCTAGGTAGGGCTGTCTGTAGACAGTTCGAAAACTGATTCACAATACCAGGGAGTACTGATGGAGGCCAAACATACTGCTCATACTGCATCAAAACTGGGCCACTAGTACTGTCTGCCCATCGCTTTCTAGGCTCAATTTAAAGCTTTGGACCTTAAAAGCCCTTAATGACTTTGAACTAGATTATCTGCTTGGACCAAAAGGAAGCTGCCTAGGTGCTGAGACTGGCCTTGAAATACTCTCTAGCCCACCATCAAGATCCATCAGATTGGCAGGTACCGGAGACATGGCTTTTTAAATGAAGGCCCACTTCACTGGAATTTTCTCTTCAAAATCATACATATGTCCCTTTCTGCAACTAGTTTTTTTGTTGTCCAGCTTTAGATTGATTTATGTGGGTTGGGTTTTTTTTTTTTTTGCTATTGCTGTTTGAGGGTTTTACTTGGTGTTAGCTGTACTTTTTAATTGTATATTTTACTGTTTTCTTAATTCAGTAAGGCTCCAAACCTATGGCCTCCCACTGTTGTCTGTGGAGGCCATAGGATCGCCTGGAGTCCTCGCTCCAAGGTCCTGCAATTTCAGAGCTGGGACTTCAAAGGCCAAGCCCTTGCTTCACCATGGCACAGCTGGGGCAGAAAGACCCACAATGGTGGCCTATCCTGAGGATGCAAAGGCATCTTGGAGGGAAGAAAAAGGGGCATGCTGGGAGGCAGGAAAGGAAGATGAAGTTTATTGTCACTGATGTATGTGAAATCCTATCAGCACTTGATCTAGACAGCTAAAAACAACCACCTAGATAAAAATGAGGGTATGAGGTACAGCCATGGCGGCAATCGCCACCAGCGCGCCTCATTTGAGGCACAGGGCACTTGTATGCTTCTGAGTTCAAGCCTCTGCATCAAAGGAGGGAGTAACAGGATTGTCCTGGGAGAGTTTTGCCCAGAAAAGAAGGATATAAATGTTTTATGCATTAAATAAAGTATCACAGAGCAAAATTATGTAAGAAAAACATAGTGGATAAAACCACAAGGCAGCAAAAACACTTTTAGGAAACTCATCTTCCAATGACGTGACAGAAACCAAATGTCTCAAGCTGCCTTCAAGAAGGTGGCAAAGGTGGAGCTCAGAGAACATTGCAAAGGCCCTGTGCCTTTCAGTAGTCAACCTTGTTTCCAAATAAGCTGGTATTTTCAACAGGAGCTTGCTGAGACATGCTACTCTCTGGGTGGGGAGCGTTCATGCAGACAAAAACATGTTTCCTGAGATTATCGGGACCCATTTTATTTAGAGCTTTATTTAGCAAAATCAGCACTTTGAACATGGGAACTGGAAAACACAGATCATAATTTTACAAAGTAATAAACCAGGATTTGGCGAATTCTGACTTACTGTTCACAAGCAAAGTGCAGGTGCACAATAGCCAGTCATTCCCATTTGGTTCCTTTCACCAACAGTTGGGCTAATCTAATTACAAAAAGCTTAGTGTTGTATTCAGACAAGTACTCCTGGCTTGTCAATCTCAAACAACCAGGAACCATAAATGAAGAAAAAAGATCTCCTTTGCTGTGGGAGTGTCATATCAGAAGTATAGCTCAGATATGATCCTCTGGATAATTTTCTGCTTAGATTAGTGTAACCACCCCTACTGTCAAGAGGAAGCAACTGGGCAGCATATACCACCATGCTGCAAGCAAATAATAAAATAGGATTCTCAGAAGTTCTAGTTTATTGTTGTGTGCAAGTGGGGCCAAATATATCCATATCATATCTAATGTGTGAAACAAAACACAAGTATGCATTTCAAAGAGTTAAGTGGTTGAAAATGTGTACGTACTTCAAGGTACTAGAGTTATTTTCATACTAATGTATCACACCAGACTACATAAAAATTGAGTTTGAACAAGTCATTGGGCTGTGAATTCTTAAGACATTGTCTCTTCTGTTCCAGGGATAGGATAAGCTTTATGTTAAACATATAACAAACCCAGGAAATTCACGTACCTGAGAAGGGCCTGGTCCTTTGCTACTACGCCTGTTTTGGGACATCTCTTTGAAAATACCTGTGAAAGACAGGAAAAGTAAGCTATAGCAGGTGTCTTGCTACTGGTGGAGTGACTTACATTCCTGTCTCCCCAACTGTTGTCACCAATACCTACTCCAATTCTTCTGCACCCAGGCAGATTCCAGTGCAGATTCTGCATTCACAACTACACTAACCAGAATCTAAGTTTCTCAGACTGTTACCCACCCCTGTGCCCACAAAGCTCCTCAAGTCGTTATCAGTCATATGACAGGCAGAAATTCAGCACACAGTGCATATTCCAGCATGATGGAGGAAAGCAGTGCCCACTGAATTTCTGAGAGGAGCTCTGTATAAAAATAAAGTAGCAAGCCACCTACTTTGGAATTCCTGCAGCCCACACCTCTGGGGCTTCACATGTACATGTGCACATGGCCTTTTGGTTATTATTTACATATCACTTTCCATTTTAAAAATCCCAAGGTGGATCCCAAGCACAACAAACTGTAGGCAGGTTAATAGTTGGGAAAAGCTAGGATAAACAAGTATATTTTACAGGCACATCTTAATGCAGGTCCTGTCTGCAAAATTATGGGGAAGCTTCACCTGTTGCATTTCTACCCAGGAGTCTGTCTTCCATCCTCTCCATTAAGAAACTCAAATAACTGAGTGTTGGCCCGGTCAGTTCCCACCTCGGCCATGAAGCTCGCCGGGCGACTTTGGAGCACTCTCTGACTCTCAGCCCAACCTACCCCGCAAGGTTGTTGTGAAGACAAAACGAAATGGATTGGAGGCGGACTATGTAAGCCTCTTTTCAAGAAAGGTACGACGTACATATAATAAATAAGCAAGAAACTTTTGCGCATGTGTTTGGATACCTCCGAAATCCGCTTCGGGATGTAGTGAAAGGGAAACCGCCTGTAAAAATTGATAAAGATAATTATTATGCCTCACCCACCCTCCCGTCAGGCCAACTTTAGGCATCTCTCCCCCATCCCCTCAAAAACACTAAAAAAACCCCCGTTCACCTCCTCCCCAGTTGCCAGTGAGCGGCGCGCCGCCACCGCCTGCGCATGCGCGTGCACCTTCTCTTCCGCCGGGTCACGGATCTTCGTGTTGCGCATGCTCTATCCTTTGCAAGGAATGCAGCTTATTGTTGTGCCTGCTTCTCTGTCCATCGGCTGCTTGCTCTCACCGAGCAGAGAGCAGGGAATGCAGACCTCAAGAAAAGAAGGGTGAAGGGGGGGGGGGTTCTTGACCCACACCAAAAAAGCCCGTGCGGGGCTTGCTATGGCCCATTCAGAAAGCACGAATATACACACACCCCTACCCAGCAATGGCATCACAGCAACGTAGGACAATCCTTGCTTGCACTTTTTAGTCTTTGCTCTGGAAAGAGGGGACTTTAGCAGGTGCAACCTGAAGAAAGCTGCGTCTCCCGAAATTTAAGCTAAAGACAAGGAAATACATCACTATATGCATATTTTCCAAAAAGTGTGTTCTGTTTTAGCTGATTTACTGAATCCTATCCATGTTTGCTTGTAAGTACATCTAACGCCTAATGGGAATTGGGGCGCAATCCTGTTCAGACGTGAGTCCCATCGACTCCATTGGGGCTTTCCCCCTAATGTATTTAAGACTGTGTACTTAACTGTCCGATCCTGTACGTGTTTATTGGAGAAGGAAATGGCAACCCACTCCAGTATCTTTGCCATGAAAACTCCATGGACAGTACCAAAAGGCAAAAAGATATGACGCCGGAAGATGAGCCCCTCAGGTCAGAAGGTGTCCAATATGCTACTGGGGAAGAGTGGAGGGCTAGTACTAGTAGCGCCAGAAAGAATGAAGCGACTGGGTCAAAGACGAAAGGACACTCAGTTGCAGATGTATTTGGTGGTGAAAGGAAAGTCCGATGCTTCAAAGATCTATACTCCATGGGAACTTGGAATGTAAGATCCATGAATCAAGGCAAGCTGGATGTGGTCAAACGAGATGACAAGACTAGGATACAATCGCCAAAATGACAGAATGATCTCAGTTCGAATCCAAGGCAAACCATTCAACATCACAATAGTCCAAGTCTATGCCCCAACCACTGGTGGTGAAGAGGTTGAAGTTGACCAGTTCTATGAAGGCCTACAACACCTTCTAGAATTAAAACCTATGTGCTCTGCAGCCAAAGATGGAGAAGCTCTATACAGTCAGTAAAAACTAGACCAGGAGCTGACTGTGGCTCAGATCATGAGCTTCTTGTTGCAAAATTTAGACTTAAATTGAAGAAAGTAGGGGAAAGCATTAGGCCACTCAGGTATGACCTAAATCATATTCCTGATGAATATACAGTAGAGGTGACAAATAGATTTAAGGAATTAGATCTGATAGAGTGCCTGAAGAACTATGGATGGAGGTTTGCAACATTGTACAAGAGATAGCAACTAAAACCATCCCAGAGAAAAAGAAATGCAAGAAAGCAAAATGGCTGTCTAAGGAAGCTTTACAAATAGCTGAGGAAAGAAGGGAAGCGAAAGGCAAGGGAGAAAAGGAAAGATACACCCAATTGAATGCAGAATTCCAGAGAATAGCTAGAAAAGATAAGAATGCCTTCTTAAATGAACAGTGCAAAGAAATAAAAGAAAACAATAGAACAGGGAGGACCAGAGATCTCTTCAGGAAAATTGGAGATATGAAGGGAACGTTTCATGCAGAAGAGGTGGCAGGATTACACAGAAGAACTATACAAGAAAGAGCTTAACATCCCTGATAACCACGATGGGGTGGTCACTGACCTCGAGCCAGACATACTGGAATGTGAAGTCAAATGGGCCTTAGGAAGTCTGAGCAACAACAAAGCTAGTGGAGGAGACAGTATTCCAGCTGAGCTATTGAAAATCTTAAAAGACGATGCGATGCAGTACAAGTGCTACACTCAATATGCCAGCAAATTTGGAAAACTCAACAGTAGCTGCAGGATTGGAAAAGGTCAGTTTACATTCTGATCCCAAAGAAGGGCAATGCCAAAGAATGTTTAAACTACGGCACCATTGCACTCATTTCACATGCTAGCAAAGTGATGCTCAAAATCCTACAAGCTAGGATCCAGCAGTATGTGGATCAAGAACTACCAGAAGTACAGGCAGGATTTCAAAGAGGGAGAGGAACTAGAGATCAAATTGCCAACATAGGCTGGATCATGGAGAAAGCTAAGGAGTTCCAGAAATACATCTACTTCTGCTTCATTGACTATGCTAAAGCCTTTGATTGTGTGGATCACAACAAATTGTGGCAAGTTCTTAATGAGATGGGAGTACCTGACCATCTTATTTGTCTCTTGAGAAACCTATCTGTGGGTCAGGACGCAACAGTGAGAACTGGGCATGGAACCACTGATTGGTTCAAAATTGAGAAAGGAGTTCAGCAAGGCTGTATACTGTTGCCCTGCTTATTTAACTTATATGCAGAACAGATCATGAGAAAGGCGGGCCTAGATGAATCACCAGTTGGAATTAAGATTGCTGGGAGAAATATCAACAACCTCAGATATGCAGATGATACCACTCTCATGGCAGAAAGTGAAGAGGAACTAAAGAGCCTCTAGATGTGGGTGAAGGAGGAGAGAGCAAAAGTTGGCTTGAAACTCAACATTAAGAAAACTCAGATCCTGGCATCCGGTCCTCTCATGTCCTGGCAAATAGATGAGGAAGAAATGACAGATTTTATTTTCCTGGGCTCCAAGATCACCGCAGATGGGAACTGCAGCCAAGAAATTAAAAGACACTTGCTCCTGGGGAGGAAAGCTATGGCAAATCTAGACAGCACACTAAAAAACAGAGACATCACACTGCCAACAGAAGTGCGTATAGTCAAGGCTATGGTTTTCCCAGTTGCAATGTATGGCTGTGAAAGCTGGACCATAAGGAAGGCTGAGCGCCGAAGGATTGAGGCCTTTGAATTGTGGTGCTGGAGGAAACTCCTGTGAGTCCCTTGGACCGCAAAGCAATCAAACCGGTCAGTCCTAGAGGAGATCAACCCTGACTGCTGTATAGAAGGCCAGATCCTGAAGATGAAACTCAAATACTTTGGCCACCTAATGAGAAGGAAGGACTCCCTGGAGAAGAGCTTAATGCTGGGAATACTAGATGGCAAAAGAAGGAGGGGACTGCAGAGGATGAGGTGGCTAGATGGAGTCACTGAAGCAGTTGGTGTGAGCTTGAGTGGACTCCGGGGGATGGTGGAGGACAGGAAGGCCTGGAGGAATGTTGACCATGGGGTTGCGATGGATCGGACACGACATCGCGACTAACAACAACAACTTAACTGTCCGATCCTATATGTGTTTATTGGAAGTAAGTCTTAGTTCAATGGGGTTCACACCCATGAAAGTATACAGAAGAAAGATGGGCAATTTACCAGTGACAATACGTTGTTACTTTTGAGCACCAGTCGGAGACTCTCACTTTCTTCCCTCTTCTCCCTTTCCCTCATTTTCTCTTGGGTTTTGGTGTTGTCCCTCTATTTCCTTGGCTTTTTCTCGTTTACAGAAAACTGTATTAAGGGAGAGGAGTCCTTTCAGATCTGGTAAATTTCAACAGACCATCTGAGCGTGGTCTGGCACCCTCAGCCAGGAAATTCTTAACATGAGCACACACACCTGAATTCTTTGAAAATACCTAAGCCATTGTCTCGCTAGTAGAATAGCTCTCTATCTATCTGATCCAACTTTGATGCTATTTTCTGGAATCAAGGAAGTAGGAATTAATCCTTGAAAGGTGTATTAAAAATATTTTTACACCAGGCTACAACCCTCTCTGCCCTCAGACTTAGGATCTTAAAGGCATGATCCAAGGGAAAGGGCAGAAGAACACAGACACTAGTTCTTAGTTGCAACCCCCAGTGCATACAAAAAATTGCTTGATTATATAAATTAACAAATTATATCAATTGAAGGACCACAACTACCAGATGGACAAGAATTGAATGAAAACAAACAAAACTTCACTGTACTGAAGTATATTAAAAGTGCAACATTGCAAGAAGAAAATAAGCATGTACAGAGCTAACTTTAATTAAAATTCCAGTTAATTCTAATGAAATTACCATGATGGTGTAAAAACACTTTTCACTACAGTGCCCTGCAGTGCCCTGCAAACTGCATTCACATTTGTAAAAACCCATCTCAGGCCTCAGGCCTCTGAAAATTCAACACACAGTACATTGTAGAGTTTGGCCAAACAAGCCATGTGCATTATTGATCATGGTTTGTTATTTTCTCTGGGTTCAGACAAAATGATAACTCACATTTCCACAGCAATCCACAGTTGAATAAGTGTGAATTACTGTGTCATCTAAACCCAGTCTATGTAATATCATAGAAATAAATAGTTGTGCATATATATCTAATTTATTTTATTTATAACTAATATGAAAATTGCTAAGGAAATCCAATACAGATGTATTACTGACAATGTAAATCTGGCAGGGAGCATTATGCTAACAGATGGGTTTTATACAAATTAATTAAATACATAAATAAAAAGAATTGTCTGCATCCTGCTTGTGGATTTCCCACAGACCTTTGGTTG
The DNA here is from genome assembly GCF_004798865.1 of Varanus komodoensis. NCBI lineage: Eukaryota > Metazoa > Chordata > Lepidosauria > Squamata > Varanidae > Varanus > Varanus komodoensis. The sequence continues at coordinate 644,847 of NW_025335972.1, forward strand.
TGGCCATTGTGTGAGCAGAATGTTGGATTTGATAGACCTTCTCGCCTCATCCAGCACAGCGCTTCTTATGTTCTTAATGTTTCTGTATGTGACTTGGGAAGACAACCCTGACTGGTACTACAAAAAGTGTCTAAGAACTCCTGGAAAACTCCTCAATTCTATATGAGACATTTTCCAGTGAGTAATTTGTCTCTGCCGTTTCTCTATGGCAGAATCCAGGAATAGATGCTGAAGTGGAAACCTCCTGTTTAAGTATTTTGGCATTACCTAGCATAACTAGGAATCATCAGTTACTTATGACTGTTGATTTTTGACAATGTTTCAGATGTGTGCATGTGGGTCTCCCATGCATCTTAAAGGTATGTTGGCATTACTGCTAAAAAACAAAGCTCCCCCATACCCCAAATAACAGTTAGACCAAAAGGATTGTGCCCTGACTTTAATTAAATCACTCAGGCTATGTAGTAAGTGTTAGAAGTTCACTGGCTGCCCAAACCTACTCCCTTTCCAGGATCAGCTCAGGACTTCATGGCCTCCATGACGGCCATGGGGCTGTCTCAACACATCATTGGCCCAACCCATGAACATGGACACATGCTGGACCTGGTTTTCTCAACAGGGCAGGAAGAGGGGGATCTGAGGGTGAGGAACTTGTGTCTGACACCCCTGTCATGGTCAGATCACTTCTTCGTGAGCAGCGTTTCCCTCTGTAAGGGTGCGGATCCAATTGCGCTGGTCCGCCCCCAGAGCTGGATAGATCCAGATGGATTCCTGAAGGCCCTGGGGGATTTCCCGGTTGATAAGGCTGGCGCTCCTGTCGATGCCTTGGTTGAACTATGGAATGGGGAAATGACCAGGGCTATTGACACTATCATTCCTAAGCGTCCTCTCCCACCTTGCAGAGCCCATTCATCCCTTTGGTATACACCTGAACTATGGGCGATGAAGCCGGTTGGGAGATGTCTAGAGCGTAGGTGGTGGAAATCACGGGATGAATCTGACTGAACACACTTAAGCGCCCATTATCGGGCCTATGCTGTGGCGGTGAGGGCGGTGAAGAAGAAATTCTTCTCCGCTTCCATTGCCTCCTCACAATGCTGTCTGGCGGAGCTCTTTCGGGTGGTACAGGGGCTGGTACACCCGGGCCCAAAGAAAGATCTCGTGCCACCCTTGAAGGCCCGCTGTGACGACTTCGCCAAGCATTTCAGGGAGAAAATCGCTCAGATTCGTCACGAGCTGGACTCCACTAGTGAATCAGATTCTACTGGGGAGATGCCAATGTTGCCGTCTGGTCCACAATTGATGGATGAGTTTCAGTTGTTGTGGCCTGATGATGTGGACAAGGTGCTTGGACAAGTATGTCCTACCACCTGCTTACTGGACCCTTGCCCATCTTGGCTACTCAAGAAAGCCAAGGACAGGATTGGGACCTGAATCCTGGAGGTTGTCAATGCCTCTCTAAGGGATGGCCGGGTACCTGCCCCTTTAAAGGAGGCGGTAGTCCGGTCAGTCCTAAAGAAGGCATCCCTGGATCCAGAGGTGGCCGCCAATTATAGACCGGTGGCCAACATCCCGTTCTTGGGCAAGGTGTTAGAGTGGGTGGTGGCGGGACAACTCCAAGCACTCTTGGATGAAACTGATTATCTGGACCCATTTCAGTCCGGCTTCAGACCTGGGAACAGTACTGAACCTGCTTTGGTCGCCCTGTATGATGACCTGTGCAGGAAGAAGGACAGGGGGAGTGCGTCCCTGTTGGTTCTCCTGGACCTCTCAGCAGCTTTCGATACCATTGACCATGGTATCCTTCTGGATAGGCTTGCGGGATTGGGAGTTGGAGGCACTGCTTGGCAGTGGTTCCACTCCTATCTCAATGGCTGATTCCAGAAGGTGGTGCTGGGGGACTATAACTCTGTGCCATGTCAGTTATGCCATGGAGTTCCGCAGGGGTCCATTTTGTCCCCCTTGCTATTCAACATCTACATGAAACCGCTGGGAGAGGTCATTAGGAGGTGTGGGCTGCGAAATCATCAGTACACTGATGATACCCAGCTCTACCTCTCGTTCTCAACTAATCCAGGTGAGGCGGTAGCTGTACTGAACTGGTGCCTGGCCGAGGTAATGGGCTGGATGAGGGCCAATAAACTGAGGCTCAGTCCAGACAAGACGGAGGTCCTGTTGGTAGGTGGGTCGGGCTTCGGGATGGGGGACCTGGACCTTGTCCTGAACAGGGTTGCACTCATGGACAGGGTTCGCAGCTTGGGAGTGTTCCTCGACCCAGAGCTGTCGTTAGAAGCTCAAGTAACAGCAGTGGCAAGGAGCGCCTTCCTTCAGCTTCTGCTGATCCATCAGCTGCGTTCCTACCTGGAGAACGACTGCCTGGCGACTATGACACATGCATTGGTAACTTCCCGATTAGACTTCTGTAACGCGCTCTATGTGGAGCTGCCCATGAAGACAGTCCGGATACTTCAATTGGTGCAAAATAGAGCTGCCAGGTTGCTGATGGGGACTGGGCGTTGTTCTCATATAACCCCAGTTCTCCGTCAGCTTCACTGGCTCCCCATTGAAGTCCAGGCCCAATTCAAGGTGTTGGTTATCACCTATAAAGCCCTCAACGACTTGGGACCTGGTTATATAAAGGAACGCTTGCGTCCGTATATGCCGTCCCGCCCTCTGAGATCGGCGGAGGATGCCCTTCTCCGGGAGCCCTCTGTGAAGGATATTAGGAGGGTGAGTACCCGGAGGAGGGCCTTCTCTGCGGTGGCGCCCCGCCTATGGAATGCGCTCCCCAGAGAGGTCTGCCTGGCGCCATTGTTATTTGTTTTTTGGTGCCAGGCCAAGACCTTTTTATTTAAACGATATTTTAATTGTTAATTGTTGTTTTTATTTATTGGTTTTAAACTATTGCCGAGATGCTCCGAATTGTTAATGTTATTCTGTGTTGTTTTTCTTCTTTGTAAGCCGCCCCGAGGCTTTCTGCAATGAGGGCGGCATAAAAATGCTATAAACAAATAAATAAATAAATAAATATTCAGAACAGGAAGACTATGGCTTTTGGCCGGAAGATCAGAAGCTAGTGACTCTAAAAAAAGAGTTGCTGTTTGAGACAGGGCAACCACTTAGCTTTCCTCATTGCCAAAAAAGAGGACATACATTGTAAAAAGTAGAATAAACAGATGGGTATGACATTTGTGTATGTGCTGAAAAATTGACATTTGCATGTGCTGAAGTACGTTTATAGTTGAAAAAATAGAAATTACTATGTGCTTGGACAGGTATACAAATGCTGCCACTATGACCAGAGGAGTGCTGTACCTATTGATGGGCAACTAGGCCCCAACTTTTTCAAAGAATCATAGAATAGAAGCGTTGAAAGGGGCCATGAAGGCCATCAAGTCCAATGCCCTGCTGTTGCGGGACACCAAGTTACATCATCCTGTTCAGATGGCTGTCCAGTTTCTTTTTGAATGTCTCTAGTGTGGGAGAGCCCACCACCTCTCTATGCAGCTGGTTCCACTGTTGTATTGCTCTGACAGTGAGGAAGCTTTTCCTGATGTCCTTTATACTGAATTTGGAGCTTCAAATGCCTTCAAACATTCAAAAATCAAAATGTCCTCTATACAGTAGAATGATGTATGAAAATGAAAACAGTTTAGAGGTAGCAGAATGGTGGCCTATTAAATCAACTTTGAAAGGATTGCTGCCTTTTAGCCCCCAAAGATTGGAAAAGAGGACATTTGCATTAGCATTATTTTCTTTTATTCTCATATGGCTTTTACACAAAAGGTTATTATTTTCTCATAATAAATAAATGTCCCAATATATTGGCCCATTTTCAAATTGCTGCTTCTTTAATGCAATAGAATGGTTGGTACAAAGACTACTTTTAAGTGGAGACTCTTTCAGATTAGCTCTCCTTTTTTACATGATATCTGTATATAGCACTTCACTATGTACAACTTTTTCCCAGTGTAGCAGACTGTGTGTTTATTTTAAGGGGGATTTTTAGTACCCCATTCAAGTGCAAAGCAATGGATAGAAGACAGTCACCAACTTTGTCATTAATATAAAGGCAGGAAACCTCAGAGCCTAGGAAATTGTTATTTTCAGTCAGGGCAATGACCCAAAGTGGATGCCTTCAAAAATAGCAGAATCCAACACTGTTGTCATGATTTCCTGGCCTCTCGGTGATTAATTTTGCAAACCTCTCTCAAATTTCTTTCAACCTTTTCTTTCTTGTGGCTTATTAGTTTATTTAGGAATTTAACTTCAAAGGATAGAGAGGAAAAAAAGACTTTCAAAAATAGAAGGGTGACCTTTTTGCTTTGTCAAAGAAAGCATCTCCCCAAGCAGTGCAATCTTAAATGTCCCTTCCACTGGAGCTGGAAATACATTGCAGTTATACCAGTTCTGCTTGTGCTGAGTCCAGGAAAAGAGTAGTACACACATGGCTATAAAATGCAAAAATGGCTTGAAACCCACTGCCATACACCTAAATGCTCAGAGAATGCCATCACAGCCCACCCATTGGGAAAGGAGCCAAGATGCACAAGCAGAACTGGGGTGCCATACCAAGATGCAAAAAACCCCTCAAGAGTACCAGCTAGCAGCCACCAACATGGCCCAGGAATCCCATGGCACTGTCTGCTAGCCTAGAGCACTTGAAACACAAAGACTTTCCTATTTCAAATCTCTCCCATGGAAAAAGCATGTATCTCCCCTGCGCTCCACATCCCTCAGAGAAGAAAAGAAATAAAACCAGACAGCAGAAATAGGCAACATCCGCGGTGGAATTTCCTCCATCTTTTCCGGAAGCTGTCGTTCACTGAAAAGGTGTTAATAAGTGCAGTTGCACAGCCCCGTGAGCAAAGGTTCCTTGGTGCCACTCTCAGAAGAATAGCGCTTTTCTCTGGGCAGCACTTGTGCCATTGACAGTCAGTTGCAATAGCAACAAATACAGTGCCACCCTTAACATACCAGTTTAATGTTAAAATTTAAATGCTATGTACCACCATTGTGGCAAAGAGGCAGCGGTACAAGCACAGTCTGAGTTATTCACCCATAACGTATTATCATTACAATTATTTTCATTTCCATGTTGCCAGTGGCCAAGTTACCTGGGCTGTTTACAAAAGTTTTGATCTGTGGTACAGTTTTCCACAGAGACCTACACTGCTCAACTTTACTGAGATTTCAAAAGCTCAGCAAAACATCTACAGTGCCACACCTGATGTTGCATACTAGGCTGGGGTGAGGAACTGGAGAACATAATGTTTCGTGTGTAGGCAGAAATAGGTTTATTTTATTCCACAAACTACATAAGCCTCATTAACAATGCTCATATAAATACCTAAACCACAGTAGCTCGATCACTTCAAATTCCATTAAAAACAAATCTAATGTTGCATCTGCAGACATCTGCTGGTGTAATGGGACCTCCTCCTCCTCTTTAATCCCTCCCCCTGAAATTTGCTCTTGTGGGTCCCTCAACCTGAGTAGATGGAGTGGGGGACCTACAAAATCCCTGTTCTGCCAGTGGTAATGGGCAGACACAATTGGGTACAAATTCTACAAATGAGGGAGCGAGGAAAAGTATGAATGAAAGAACACCAAACTCTTTTAACGGAGTTCTTAACAGGAATGAAAGCCTAGTGTCCTATAAAAGCCATTCACAAAAGTGCTGGCATTCAAATTCCATTTGGTAGGGATATTTCAGTGTGTTTTTGGGTTCATGCTGCAAAATAATTCATTTAATCCTTTTTCAACAATGCTTTGCTACATGAAAATACACAGGTGAAAGTCAAGAAGAGAATAGCCAGAGATCCTTACTGGAGTACCAGCAGTCGTTCTCCTGTGCTGGGAAATACTATATCATATTAAATTAAACTAAGCAGGATTTGCCGCTGGTGTAGCCCCGATGGCACTCTCCTGCAACAGCAGGCGTTTCTACCGTGAGCAGGCTTGGAGGCAGTAGCACAATGGTGTAGCAGAGATTTGGCAAACATTCCTCCAGCCTATCAGCAGTGTATTTCTGGACCCAGCAGAGGGTAAGAACAGGACTGCTTGCTTACATTCATTTGGAATAATTTAGGGTCGTCAATGGCCTGCTTTTACAGAGGACAGGCCTCTATTAGAAAGGCTTCAAGAGAACTGTCCTCCGTTTTAATGCTATCCTCTTTTTGAAAGGTTGTCCAGTCCAAGTCCCATAGACAAACAGAGAACTCTCAGAAGGAAGAGCTCAGCTCCAAAGTTGCCAACCACTGCACCTGGGCGAGGGAAGCACACAGGCCAATTAGTCTTGGTGCTCCACAGTATTGTGAGTTGCATGATAATTCTATTTAAAATAAAACCATTTCTAAATTTGTATCTCAACGTGTACAAGCACAATTTATGCAAAGCAGTGCCCTCTTTGGATGTCCACTCTATCACCATTTAAACTCTGTTCCAGCTGATTGTGGGAAGAGCATGCCACGGAGGTGCTCAATGGCTCTGCTGAGGAAGCTGCAGTTATGAGAAAGATGGAGGAGTGAGACATGTTTCTTCTGGCATCCCGTTCTGCCTTGCCCACTATGTTTCAGCAGTTCTGTAAAGCATAAAATGCCTTCTGTTCTGTGCTCTTCCAGTGCAGCAGTTAAGTACCTCTAGGAACTGGAATGGAAATCGGTTGCCAGCCCCGTGGAATCCAGCCAGAGTTCCCAGTGGACACAGTGAGTGTCAGTTTCTTCCTCTTGGTTTCAGGCAGCAAACATCAGCCCTTTACCAGCATATTCTAATTTAAAAGCCAACTTCCTGGACTTTTCTTTCCAGACTTCCACCCACGCTGTTGCTTTTGGAAGCATCAGTTTTGAAAATTATTCTGGTGATGTTGATAACAAATTTCCTGCTAGCCTTGTGGATCAAAGAGGTGGTTCTCATCTCCCTCCCTCCTGCCTGCCCGCCCCCCCAACGTTCATCATACACACACTTTTCTCCAGTTGTTAAATGTCCCAACATTTTGGGCAGGGCAGTAGAAGATGCACAGAACAGACACTTAGCAGCTGCAGGCCGCCTAGGTGAACTGCTCTTGCACAGTCTTCATTCATTTAAGTCAGGGAGGGGAGCCTCTGCCCTCCAGGCCCAACAGGCCTCACCATCCAGGCCTGTAAAGCCCACAGCCCTTCCCTTCCCTTCCCTCTTGCACCGGCCAGTATGTGCATGAGTGGTGGATGGGTGTGAATGTGAGTGTATGCCTGGGAAAGGAAGTAGAGGGGCCTCATGCCAACTTTGGGCTGTGACCAGAAGTGACTCCATATTTGGAGTAAATGGGGCAGTATCCTTCTGCCTCTCCCCTAACCATTTGTGGCAACAAATTCCCCCCATTGGAGTAAATACATTTCCTCCATTGTGTAACAAGCAGCTACCAATTGCTATGTACCTTCTCCAGTGCTGCTCCAACAATCTAGACTACTTGCCCCATCTTCTGCCCCACCAACTGCTACTGGCTGTGACCCCCCCCCCCCTCCACTGACATGCAGCCTTTAACCAGCTTGTCCAGAGTAATTGCAGCCTTCAGATCAGAAAAGGATTTAAATTGAGCTTGCAGGGATTGGTTCTGGGCATCCTATGCTTAAAACGGGACTGTGCTACAGAAACAGCAGAAATGGGACTTGATTAACCATTACACTAGGCAAACTCCAGTGTCAACCCTTTGATATGATAAAGGGCCTGTGTGAAGTGCCTTTAAAATTTCCCCACCGTCCGCAGCATGGCCAAGAATGTCAATTCCTGAGTTGAAGACCCAAAGTGGCACCTGCTGTCACTAAGTAACATGGCATCAATCCATCAGGAAATTCTCTTGTGCATGCCTAATCAAAACCATGTGTTGCATGTCCAACTTCATTCCTGGCATCTCCAAGAGGGCTGGGAAAGACCTGTCTGAAACAACCAGGCAGCAGCTGCTTGGGGGAGGTCAGTGGTGGGCAAGAACCAGACTTTGTTTGTAGCAGAACTCCAAGATCCACCAAAGGGATCCCGGAGCCAAAGACAAACTTGCTAGGAATTCTGAACTCAGGAATTTGTTTTAAACCAAATGGAGCTCAGAGTCCATTCACAGAGAAGTCTACTGGTTGCCCCAAGCTTTCTTTTAGCAGCAGATTTGTGTGTGGGGGATGGGGGAGGTGTTTAGTGGCTGCTACGATGAAATAATTAGAAGTTGGAAATCCTCACCCAGTTATTGCAAAGCAGTCCATCCATACCTTCTGCAAATGTGCAGTATAGAGTTTATCCTGTCAACAGGCATGGGGGACTTCAGGCCAGTTTCCAGTTCAAGCCTTTTTGGGTCCCAATTAATTCTCCTGATGAGTACTTAATCATTTATTTATTTAGATTTATATCTTGCCTTTTTTTTCTTACAACAAACTTATAGTGGCTTACATCATTCGCCTTCTGCTGCTCTCAGTCTTATCTCTATAACAACAATCCTGTAAGGTAGGTTGGTCTGAGAGTCTGTGACTGGCCCAAATTCACCCAGTTCACTCCATGGCTGAGCAGGGACTAAAATTCAGATCACCTGAGTCCCAGACTAAATGGCTGAAATAACTCTCTAAAGCTTAGTTACCATAAAATAAAATTTTAAAATGGTAAGAAGAAAGATGGAAGAAGCAGTGGAAAAACATGGGGGGATTACAAATGGAAGATGAGGACATCTGGACCCACCTGTAAAATTTTGTGAACCTGGAAAGTTAAGTACAAGCAAGGCCTTAGCTGGCAGGGGTGAAAGATAAAGACCGACTTCATTCATTTTGTGATGTTTCTAAGTGTTGGCAGAAGGAGGCTGAAGTATCAGAACAGAATTCAAAGAGATGCCTGTACAAAATAAAAAGTGCTTTTAAAGAAAAAAAGAAGCAAGTGGCTCTGGGTTTCTCTCCCCTTGCCCTGCTCTGTAATAAACTGAGTGCTGCAGGTCAATATGCTTTTTTATTCCCCACATCTTGGGCAGTAGAAATAGAAACATCATTGCTTCCCCGCTTGCAGGAAAATTTGCTTCTTGCAAAATGGGAGGAATAGCCCAGGACCAGAAGGAATGGTATAAATTCACTAGGCTCCTGCACTGAGGAAATATCTCCCTTCCTGGTCCACACACATACATTGAACTGGAAAGTTTTCCTCAGTTTAGGAAGTTATCTCTGACTCAGACACACACATGTATAAATTGTATTTTCTGCCATAGGCCATTGCAGCAGGTACAGGAAAGGGGCAATACTATTCACATCCAATGACCTTACTCTTTCCCCTTGGCTATCCAGACCTATCATCTATTTACGTGGCATATTTGTGGACTGTTTATTTTTTTTTCCCAGAGTCCTCATCAAATGCTGAAAACAGGACACGGGCTCTTCAGAATATTTTGTTTTCATTTCATCTTATGGAGTAGTGAGTGAAACTGGCCACCCTCCAGTCCTGGATGCATGCACAATCAAGGCTTTTAGCAGGATGAATGCTACATTTATAGATCCTTTAAAAAATACTATTTAAAAAAAGCCAAGGTTTAAAAGTACGAATGAAAGAGATGCCAGGAAGGCGTTCTCATCCACAGAGGCTTCTGCAAAGACGAGGCAAAACTTTCCTGCCAGCCATGGATCAGCTCCTGGGATCTACTTTCTACCTTTTCCTGCTCCTGGCACCTTTAAGCACCATGGAGCACTCCATTCAAAGCTACATACCTCCTCATGAGGTAAGTCCTACTGGAGGCCTGTTTAAAATTATATCAGTTAGCCCTGCAGTTGGCTTTATCTTTTCTTTTTTTTCTTCTAAAAAAGGGAAATGGAATACCAAGGGATCTGGTCAGTTGGAGGTAGCAGTTCCAGATGGTTTTTAAAAGCAGTGGAGAAGTTGAATTCCAAGGCTTTCGAGTACTTCTACTGATTTAGAAAGGGAAATGGGATCAAGAGGGTGGAGAAAGCTGGAAATCAGTGTTCCCGTCTAGGATCCAATTGCCGTGATGGAAACTAGACAAGTAGATATCTCTTTTTATAGAAATTAGTGAGTAAAGTATGCTGCAGACATTAGGCTTATACAAAACTCTTCATCAGGCAGAACAAGAAGTCAGTTCTGTCTTCAGAGATGCAGCAAATCTGGTTATATTATGCATATGAATATTTCCAGCTTTTCCAGTCTGCTAGATGGAGGTGCTGTGATTCCAAAGCTTGCATTCTTTTTTGCCCAACAGAGGCTGACAGTCCCTTTATTGTTGTTCTGTGTCATCAAGTCATTTCTGACTTATGGCAACCCTATGAATGAAAGCAAAATGTCCAAAATGTCCTATCCATGACAGTCCTGCTCAGCTGTCATATATCGAAGGCTGTGGCTTCCTCTATGGAATCCATCCATCTCATAGTTGGTCTTCCCTTTTTTTCTTTTGCCTTTGACTTTCCCAAACATGATTGTCTTCTCATGACTGTCTTCTCAAGACATGCCCTAAGTATGACAGCTGAAATCATCTGCCATTTTTGCTCCTAGGGCAAGCTATAGCTTGATTTGATCTAAAACCCACTTGTTCATCTTTTTATCAGTTCAGGGTATTTGCAAAACTCTCCTCCCTACTATTTTGTATTTATTTTATAATGGGATGAAAGCAGCACCTTCTCTGTACCATTTTAGCAGTGATCATTTTTGGAGATCACTTGGTTCTCCATGTCTTCTTTCCCACTCCGCTTCTTTTCACCCAAGACATTTTATCCACCCCGGGGTTTTACTTTTTAGTCTACAGCCTGGTGAACAGATGAGTAGCTGAGGATTGGGCCCAGTCACTCCAGTGTAAGGCCACCAGCTGCCAAAGCAGTAGTCCATTATGTGCTGTCTAGAGCATCCCCCTTACCCTGTGGCACTGGGCCTCCCTTGTTGTTGCTAACAGAAATCAGAGTCCCCATTCCCTACACAATTGCAGGCAGTCACCACTGTGATATCTTGGTTTGAATCCAGTCCATGGCAGCTGCAATTCACTCCCTTCCAAACTCTGAGGGCCAAAAACCAGAGCAGGTGCAACCCATGAATGGGAAGATTTGAGACTAGGCATCAAAAAATGGATAGTGTCCTCAAACAATTTTTACCACATGAAGTTTGGCATACCGCACTATTCTCTAATCTAGCGTCTTTTTTTATTTCCCACCTGCCTTGCCTTTAAATTCATTAAATTCATGGGATTTCAGTGATACTCTTAACATTTCTGACTGTGGTCTTCCTGGCTACAGATAAGTTTTTAGGAGTAGGAATCATTTGCTCCACATGTGTTTGAAATGTTTTGATTTCTGGATCCAAAGGAAAAAAAAGATATGAAAAAAGTATTGTAATCTAAACATTTCAAGGCAAGGGGTACTTCTAGTATAACACACTTGCAAAAATCCTCCCCATGGCTAAATGATAAAGGTAAGAGGACAATGTCCACATCAGACAGACAACAAACTCACCAAAATCTGACATATTTCCTATTATACAAAGCATATTGGATTGCTTTGTCACAAACAGATACACATTCTTCTTATAAGGTTTCCTTTCATTTTTTTAAATGGAAAATCCTAATCTGATCGGTTTCTGAATTGAAAATATTAGTGCTAAGTGGTTTCAAAGTTTACACTTCCCCCATCTTCATGCTCAGGTTTCCTGATTTTCATGCTTGTGCAAGAGAGAGAGAGGGAGAGAGGGGGAGAGGGAGAGGGAGAGAGAGTACATGTTAAGTGAACAGACACATTTATAGGGCACTCCTATGTGTGCTTACTTAGATGTCAGTCTCACTGTATCTGGTGCAGTTTCCTTCCTGAAAAAATCAACTGCATCCAGCTTCTGGAAACTTCTGCCTAGGTTTAGCTCTTGCCAAGATTACCTGCCTCTTCTGCTCTTACAGAGAAGCTCAGCCGTGATGGCTCTTGTACATCCTGAGTTTACATTTTGAATTCCTGTTGGCATTACACGTATTACATTACAAATTACAAAATGCTAAGGTATGCATTTGTTCTGAAAAGGGCTCCAAAAAGCAGGAGGTCTGAAGACTTCGAGGGACTGGGGAGTTCCAGATGGTAGCAAGGGAGCTACAGTCCAACCATCCTCTACTACAAATTAGTCAAAGGAGTTGTCCTGCTGCGCTGGATCAATATAAATGTCTTCCTAACCATCAAGAGCCTTTCTACATGCAGCTATTCATCACTTTCATTTTCATCACAGACCAGAGCTCTATGCAAATAACTCTTCATTTGCTGTTTTCCTGGTACATAACCTCTAAGTGGTGTTTTATTATAGCAGAATAGCACAATCACACATATAGACAAATATCATTTGGCTTACTTTCAGGAAAAATGTTCCATTTCTTACTTTAAACATAACTGGCAATGTGATCTTAAAAAACAGAAGCAAAACTGGAGGTCATCATATCACCTAAAGAACTTGTAAACAACCCTAAGGAAACATGAGCATGTGGTGAACTAGCTGCTTGTGTGGAAAAGCTCATGTCACTGGCTCCAGTGGTACAGCCTATGAGAGCGCCCATCAACTGGCCAGCCAAAAGCCTTGGCAAGAGGCCTGATGTAGTTCTGAAGCATCCCTGTTCCAAAACAGATAAGCAGGGTTAGGCATGACTTCAGTGCCTCTCTTGGAACCTCTGTGATCCTGTGTACATCTCTTCTGCCTTTTGGAAGCATGACTTTGGTGGTGCTTTGTTAATCTGTTTTAATTTGGTCCAGTATCAGGATTCTTTCTGAAGTTGCTTTTCATACCTCAGAAGCCAGCTGGGGTATAACTCAGGTTCACACCAAGAAGCCTGAGAGATGTGAATTGGTTGGGTACTGCTTGTATTCGGTTATTGCTACGTTTCTAACTGTGTGTTAAGGTATTTGTTGTATTATTGTTTTATTCAAGCTTCATACAGATTGTAAGTTGCTACTAATGCTGTTTTCTTAGTAAAAAAGCCAGGTTACAGATCAAATCAACAAATGAAACAAACTTGAGTGTGGTCACCTGTCCAAGGAGCTATCCAGCATCCATATCCAAGGCCTATGCTAGAATGAATGGGCTCTACTAAGAAGCCATCCAGAGACTTTTAGTAGTAGGACAGCATAGAAAAACTTTAAATAAATAAATAAATAAGCAAGCAAGCAAGCAAGCAAGCAAGCAAGCAAGCAAGCAAGCAAGCAAGCATGCATCACTCTCCCCATCTTTTCCCTCTCCAGCAGACGTAGGTGAAACCTTTGAAGCACAGTCCTTTATTGGCCTCTACAGGTTTACAAACAGCCTAGATCAGGCATGTCCAAAGTCCGGCCCGGGGGCCAATTCTGGCCCATTTTCAAATTTCGAGCAGCCCGCAGCCTCTTCTCCCCACCAGCTCAGCCTGTCACTCATCCCCGCCGGCCGGCGTTTTTCCCTTCACCACACAGTGGTTCCCGCAGCTGTCCCCTGCTGCCTCCTGCTCCTTCAAGGCTGGTTGTTATATTTCACCAGAAGATGGCAGTAGACTTGAGTCAGCACTCTCGCCACGTGACCCTTGTGACACCAGGCTTGTGTGCCCATTTCTAAAATGGCGACTTTAACTAAAAAAAGGAAAGTTGACAGCAAAGGCCGCCGCTTCCAGGACAAGTGGAAATTGGAGTATTTTTTTCACTGAAATACGAAACAACTGTGTCCGCCTAACTTGCCAAAAGACTGTGGTTGTTTTCAAGGATATCAAGAGGCACTACCAGACAAAACATGCTAACTACAACAAGCTAACTGGGAACGAATGCGGTGAAAAATTGAAGGAACTGGAAGCTGCTTTAACGGCACAGCAGCACTTTTTCACAAGAGCCCATGAGTCAAATGAAAATGCCACAAAGGCGAGCTACGAGGTGGCAACGCTGATTGCCAAGCACTGCAAACCTTTTACTGAGGGTGAATTTATTAAAGACTGCGTGATGAAAATGGTGGAGAAAATTTGTCCTGAGAAGAAGGAAGAGTTTGCCAATGTTTGCCTGGCTCGTAACACTGTGGTATGGAGAACTGAAGACATTTCATCTGATATTAAGAGACAGAGGCAAAAGGAGTGGAGTTTAACTTTTTTTCGTTAGCCTGCGACGAAAGCACGGATGCATCTGACACCGCTCAGTTATTGATTTTTTTGAGAGGAGTGGACAATGACATGAATGTGAGTGAAGAGCTACTTGACCTCCAGAGCCTTAAGGGCCAAACAAGAGGAACAGATTTATCTGTTTCTGTTTGTTCCACTGTAGATGACATGAAACTACTGTGGAATAAAGTCACTGGGATTATTATGGATGGCGCACCTGCCATGGCTGGCGAGCGAAGTGGATTATCAACCCTAGTCTGTAACAAAGTCAGCGAAGAAGGAGGCAAAGCTATAAAACTCCACTATATTATTCACCAACAAGTTCTCTGTGCCAAGCATCTGAAATATGATCATGTTATGAAACCGGTAATGAAGGCTATTAATTATATTCGCTCCAAAGCCCTGTGCCACCGCCAGTTTCAACAGTTTCTACTCGACATCCAGGCTGAATACGGAGATGTTGTGTATCACAATGAGGTAAGATGGCTCAGTTGGGGGTCTGCACTGCAGCGCTTCTACTCTCTTAGGGAGGAAATCAGACAATTCTTGGCAAAAAAGGGACAACCGATGCCAGAGCTAGCTGATCCTGTTTGGCTGGCTGATTTTGGATTTTTAGTTGACATAACACAACATCTGAACGTGCTGAACATGAGCCTTCAGGGGCAAAATGCAGTGGTAATCCAACTGTATTCACATATCAAAGCCTTTGGGACCAAGCTGCTACTTTTCCAAAGGCACCTTTCACAAACGCAACCCAATACCACACATTTCCCATCGTTGCAGGAAATAATGACCAGTTTTCCACAGAACAATATGAGTGCGCAAATAAGGAGGTATGAAGCAGACATCTCATCTCTGGCTGAGGAGTTTCAACAGCGCTTTCGGGATTTTGTAGCTATTGAAAAGGAGATCACGCTTTTTTCATCTCCTTTCTCTGTGGACCCTGATGACGCTCCAGACCACCTGCAGCTGGAGCTCATTGAGCTGCAGTGTAACGCCGAGTGTCTCAGTTGGCACCAACAGCTCCCTCTTGTCAACTTTTACCGCCAGCTGGATAAAGACAGGTTCCAAGAGATTCGAACATTTGCTAAGTAAATGCTGAGCTTGTTTGATTCGACATACTTGTGCGAGAAGACATTCTTGGTTATGAACATTAATAAGAACCGCGTGAGAACGAGACCAAATGAGTTTCACCTGCGTGACATCTTGCGCATCAAAACCACTGTTTTGAGCCAGACCTGGCCTATATAATGCAGTCAAGATCAAAGAAGTGGGAGGAGCATCCACCCATGTGAAGAGTCAAATCCAAACTGGAACACTTTCCTTCTGTTTGGGAAGGACTCAACTCCGCCCTCAGGGTGGCTCAGAGGGCTAGACAGCAGCAGTGGCAGATAATATGTAATTGGTCCACTCTTTTGGCCTGACATCTCTTGACAGGGTTCACAAATTCCCCCTGGATCTCCACCCCTCCATTCTATACTGTCTCCCTACTGCTTCAAGATGGTTTGATTCCCATGCAATGTCTGACTAACCTCACATGGTGACCTAGACAGTTTGCCTCTGCAAATTCCTGCTCTTTCTCCTCCTACCCACATCAGAACTAGCTAGCTGGGCAGACTGAAACCTGGAAGGGCAGGGCATCCCTGCTACAGCAGATCTTTCAAGACAGGCACAGGGAAGGTGCCTACAGTCTTAAGACGTTTCCCTCTGCAGACCACCTTTGGATTACTTTTTCAAATTAAAAAAATGTTTACTCTGCCCTACCGCCAAAAAGACTCTTAAAGAGGTGTACATGTCATCAGTAAAAACAAGGCAGTCCGGTCCTGTTTAAAGGCTGATAATTTTAATACTACATCCCAAAAGGAAAAAGAGATGGTTATAAATAAAGAAATGATGGTGAGGAAAGTGGATGGGAAGCAAACACAGGCATCCATTCTTAAATTTAAATAGTATTGTTCGAACAATGACTAGCTGGCATAGAAACCATTCAGAGGGAAAGGGGACCAGCTAGTTGCAGCAGACAGTCATGCCTCCCAGCGAGGCTGACCAAATGGCTACTGCCAGGTGACAGTCAAGGGATGGAGGGGGCCTTCCCACAAAGTTGACAAGGCTGTTGCTGCATTTTAAAAGAAGTCCATTAGGTCAACTCAGAGACTGCGAAAGTGTGCAAGCTTTTGAGATTTCCAGATCTCCTCATCAGACAAAATGTTGAAGAAGCAGGGACAATGAAGTCTTTCATACTTTTATGATTTTTTTGAATAGGCCTTATTAATTATACCACACAGATTGTGGAATGTTTCTAAAGGCCAATATGGCTGCCTTTGTCACATGCTTGAAGAAATTTATAGGAAACTGAAAAAGTAGCCCAAGGCTGCAAAAGAAGTCAGTAGCATGGCAGAACAGAGGCAGATTCAGCTTATTTGCTGAGCACCTCAGCTCAGTGCTTTGCCTCTATTAGAAACCAATACTAGTAATATCTCCATCCAATGGAAATGGCTATTTGTTTAAAGCAAGCATCCGGCTTAGCCTTCTTCAAGCTCACAG
This sequence comes from Varanus komodoensis, assembly GCF_004798865.1. NCBI lineage: Eukaryota > Metazoa > Chordata > Lepidosauria > Squamata > Varanidae > Varanus > Varanus komodoensis. Next base: position 661,456 of record NW_025335972.1, read on the forward strand.
ACTTCAAAGGAGAAAACGTGTCTGCATGTTTGGAAATAAATGGCTGGGTAAGCAATTAAAAACAAAGTCAGCAGAACTGGAAATGTTACCTGTGGTGAGGATGGCATGAATTTAAAGAAATCAGGCAGTCAGATGGAATTTCCAGGATAAAGTTTGCCTGGCTGTCAAAAGCTTAGGAAAAAAAGTTTATGGACTCTTTGAAAACACCTGGCAAGTTGGGTTGGGAAGGTGCAGAAGGCAGGCTGAAGAAATCTGAAGGAAATCCTCAATTACCCAGTGACTCAAAACATACTGAAACTGGTCTAATGGCACATCCCTAGCAGAGACATTTTGTAGCTTCAAAGGAAAGGACGGGGCACAGCTCCAGTTTCTTCAATATCTGGGAAGAAGAAGGCATGTAGCATGTATCCATAATGTAGGTTTCTGGTTTCCTGCATGGCAAAAGACTAGGATGAGTACACGCATAATACAGTACTGGGCCTATTGAAAACTATTTGGGAACAGAAGGGCAAGTGTCCATAATTCAATATGCAAGGACACAAACGTGTAGACGGAATTTCTGTGGTTGAGACATTCCTTACATTCATCCTGCTCACATCCTATCTTTCATACCCCTCCCCTAATTAGAGATGAATGTTGCAATGCAATGGCTAAGCCTGTGTGTGAATATAAATTCCAAAATATAATTTCCACACATTCAGCCCCAGAAATATCCACTGCAGGAAGAAACTAGAACATAAAACAGGTGCCAGCTGTGAATGTGCAACGTTTGCCAAAAATAAAAGCAAACAGAAGTGGGAGAGTAGAAGTTGTTAAGCTCCTAAGCCCTGCTTGCTGCTCTGTCCAGAATCACTAAGCTGAATTAACCATAAACTCCAAATAAGCCCTGGGAAAGAAGAGGAAATGGCTGGTTTACTGGCTTACAGATGGGACTCAGGCATGTCTCTCAGGGAGGAGTATTTTTATTCTGTACCTACCTGCTTGACCTTGGACTCCTACCTTGGGTCAAGTACCAAGATCACATTTTGAGGGAGGGCAGTTTGGCCTGGTATGAACTTATAATATGGGTCTGTCTCCCATATCTTCTGTGATCCCATCTCAGGATTTATGAAAAAAAAAAACCTATTTTAATTCTGAAATTTGACCCATGTGTTTCTATCAAATGCCCGAGCACTGAACCCCTACTTTTTAACATTTTGTTTAATATAACATCCAGCCTGAAGAAGAGTCCTAAAAAGTTTGTTGATATATTGTGTAACTGGTTGGTTGGTTGTGTTAGGGAAATCAAGATAAATCCTGGTAGAAAAAGGTTGCTTATATGTGCCTTTGTGTTATAAAATCAAACCTGCACCCTTTTCTCAGGAAGCAGCAGAATCCCAAGCCAGGTTACTGTTTAGCATTGCTGTTCCTTTAAGAAGATGGGATTCTTAGCTGGACTGAGAAGCTGCTGTAGACAAACATGATTAGTGAGGAAATACCTGTGTTCTCCGCTGCAGAAAAATGGAAACTTTTGTTTCTGAATGGCCCCACCTAAGACCCTCAGAGGCAAGCGCCTGCACAGTGTAGTTGTCAGACCAGATTTCCTGAATGGTTCCTCAATCAGACACATTTGCATGTTCAAGCAGACACAGAGGCTGAGCCAAACTGTCAGGAATTCACTGAATTGATTTGTCAAGAAGGTTCATTCAGGGAAATTTTCTATTCTATTGTTACAGGCATTTTTGATTAGTTTAGAGTATTGTTTTGTATATGAAGACATCAAGAGGCTATTATGTTAACATTATCTGGAAACCTAATACTCTCTGTGTGACTGGAAGGTTATACAAATGTCTGTAAATGGGCTGTGATTCTGTAGTTGGCAGGTGAAGACCACTACCCAGTAGCATGCTGTTGTAAGTAACTGCAGGGGGCCTGAGTGATCTCACCAGCAAAAACACTGGGTTTCGAGGTGACTCATGCTTCCCTGTGGGTCCTGGTATCCATTCTCACCATTGGTAAAGAGACTCTGACTGTTGTAAAGAAGATATTATCCCAGAGGCACCAAAACTTTTCGGGTCAATGCACACATTTGGAATTTCCAGAGAGTGAGGGAAAGCTACTTCCAAAGCTACTTCCCAGAAAGCAAACCAATGATGCTTAAAAAATAGCTTTGAGGAGCAGAAGTGGAACTGAAAGTTACAAAACCATGCCTTTTTTCTGCTCCAACACCCATTTTCTAGAAGCCAAACTGATCAGCCACTTCACTTTGTAGCACATCAGCCTTCCAGTTAGTAAATGGGAAGGACAGGAAGCTTGGAGGTGTTTGCAGGAGCCCTGATGGAGCCCTGTGGGCACCATGGCAAGGACCCCAGTATGATCTGTCCATGTTTGATTTTTTTCAAAAGAACATTGTAATGGACTAACACAGCTGCAAATATTTTATAAACAGCCCATTTCACCCTAATATTCTATTTTTTGCCTCCTTCATTACAAAATCATCAGTAACCCTCCCTTGTAGCCTAACATGGCAAAGTGATGTGTATACAAGGAGAAGACACTTCCACACATATAAAGATCCTACTGCAGATCGTACCAGCAGCAATGCTCCCACCCTCCCAGGGATCAGTCACCCTAATTATCATGGCACTTTGTTGCCCCCACAAGCTTTCTGTCTGCCTCCCCCTACCCACCCACCCCAAACACGAGGAACTCTGGGACTGGTCGTTCTTGAGAGTGCATGCATAATGCATGGAGGGGGGAAGGGCTCAACACTGTTGGGCCCTGCTCCTGCACGTCTGAGGATGCTAATACGGCCCTCTCTGGACTCAGGGTGGCTGCTCCCTGGTGTCTTCCTGAGGAGGAGAAAGCCTTGTGGTGCCTTTTGTAGCGAAGCCCTCTACCTGCATGTGTAGCTCAGAGGCCTGCTATTCTGGAGACAACGATTTGGGATCCTCTGAAAATGAGGGGTTAGGTAAAGGACTATGAGAAGGGAGCACAGATTTATCATTTATGCCTGTGGGAGACATTTGGCTATTCCTAGGTGGAGATGCTTCTGAAGACTACACAAAGGTGGTGGAATGAGCAAACTATGCCCATATCACTCTGTAGTTAAGTTTGTTCCAGAGCCTTCCCTTTTCATTTGGAAGGAAATCACTCTTTTGTTTTCTTGTTTTCTTCTACAGAGGTCTACACGCCAAGTGAAAGCCCCCAAAACAGAGGTAGGTGACACACTGGACTGTCAGTGGATTTATTAGTGACTGTCCGTACTTTCCACAGGAGCTGCCTGTTGCATGTAGGGAGCCAGATGAGGGACCAACATGGATTATTCTGCTTGGTCTGTCACTGAGATGCTACGTGTTCTCAATCCCCCCTTAAATTAACCACAAAACATGATACATGGATGCTGACAACAGGAGTATGAAAAATGTTCTAACCCAGTTCTCTGCTTCCTGTTACAGGGAGGAAGAATTCATAAAGGGTACCTCCCAAGCACCTGGACAGCCACAGTCTGACGCACATAGATGCAGATTTAAACATTACTTAATTTAAATAGATATGCAGGTTGCAGTAATGGGGAAGACTGGCTGGGTGAGCTATGTGCCTGCTCATTTGTCATCCAGGCACTTATCTCTGATGGGCAACTTCAAGGTCCTTCTCCTGTCTTACAGGTTCTTCTGGCTCTCTATTTTTACACCCAACTTGGACTAGACAACCTTTCAGCTACAGGGTGTTTTTAAAATAGAGGACTGTTCTCAGATAGACCTTTTAATAGAGGATTTTCCTCTATAAAACGGGGTACCATTTGCTTACAGTCTTCACAATCTCTCTCCTTAGCTCATCATTTCTAGCTTCTTGGTGCGCTCAGCCATCGTGTCCCGCTATGCCTCCACTCAAGTGTCAACTACCATGAGTAACCCACACAGTGAGGCAAAAGAAGCTGTCTTTGACTTGGACCTGCCCAGTTCAGCCTTCATCTCCAATTTTACCATGTGAGTCTGGGCTGGAGAAAGCCCCTTCCTACTATCCTGGAACTGAGGCTCCACCACAAAGCCCTGTATGGGCCGGGATGTGGGTGGCAGCTGGGGCAGGCAGAATGCTGGGACCAGGGTGCTAGTGTGAGACCAAGTCCTACAGCTTAGTAGGGATAGAGGCTGGTGGCATGGCCAGCAGTCCAGGGTCAGAACCAAGGCAGCAGGCAGCCCAATATTATACAGGAAAGAGAGGGAGCATGGCCCAGAAACAGTCCAGTGGTCTGATGCCAGGAGCAGGACTCAGGGCATCGTGATGCAGAGGCCAGAACACAAGAAAGTCCTGAAGACTCCTTGCATTGCTATGGCAAAGAACAGCAGTGCCAGAAAGCCTTTTATGCTGGTCTTCAGGCCCTCCAGCTGCACTGCATAATTGCCCTTCAGTTGCTCCCTGAAAGAGCCTGCAAGGGTGTTTCTGGTTCTGCAGGCACTTGCAGGGTCACTCAGGTCCTGATCCCAACAAGCCCCCATTCTGTCAGGCCAGAGGAGCCCCAGCTCAGCAGTAGAGCACCAGCTGTACACGCAGAGGGTCCTGGGGTTCATTTTTGGCACCTCCAGAAGGATTGGGCAGGAGCAAGTGATGGAAAAGGACCTTTGCTTGAGAGCTGGAGAATGACCAGAGTAGGCTATGTGGTGGGCAGACTTCAGGCTTGATGTATCTGTTTTTGTTGTTTACTAGAATATCAAAATTCCCGACCAGAGCCAGATGCAAAATGGTGCCTCGGAGAGACTTCCCATTTAGAATGAAAGGCTAGAGCATGGGTCCTCAAACTATGGCCTGTGGGCTGGATCTAGCCCACCATGCCACTTATCCGGCCCGCCATGCCCATTTGGACCTGCCACACGCACTCCTGCGCACGTGCCCACCACCGCCCACCTTGACCCGCACGTGGGGAGGCAGCAGTTTGCTCGCTCAGAGAAAACAGTCTCCAAGTGAACAAGCCACTGCCTCGTGTGTCCACCTCGCAGCGCGTGCCCGCCACCACCTTGCCTCTACTCGCCGTGTGCGCCCGCCCGTGCCACACCTTATCTCGCTGCGCAACTGCACGCAGCGCCCCCGCCCCCTCACCAGCCTGCACCCAGCACCAGCAACTTCCAACTGGCCCCCTGGTGAAAAAGTTTGAGGACCCCTGAGCTAGAGTATCTCTGGACCTATGCTTAGCCCAATAACCTTTTTCCCTCACAGCCCTTGCATGTGCTAAGATTCAGGCCTACTTTTCTGCCACAGCCTTTCCTAATTAGAACAGCCTCATCTGGTGGGAGAAGGGGAAGCCCCTTAGTTGCTTATTTGTAAAATGGATAAACCACCCTTCATCCAGAGAATCCCAGGGCAGGGTGCACAACAATAAGTATGAGCAATCAATGCAATAGAAAAACCATACAACTGTACATTAAAAGCAAATTAGGTTGCTCCTACTGGTAAACCATTAGGAGTCAGAAATACTTGCTGAAATCACCCCGAGATCTGCCTATAGACCCTGACTGACCTTCTCCTGTTCTGGAGAAGGTAATAATGGGCTAGATGGATGAAGAGACTGACCTGGCATGAAGCTGCTTCTGGTGTGCCATACGCAAGGGACACGTAAATTCCTGCTCCCACTGCATCGAAATCTGTGAGCTCCAGTTCTGCTCCCGTGTGCCCCTACAGGCTGGAGGTACACCACGCTTTCTCTTGGTTCTACAGTATCTGGGTTTGTTAGGCTGGCTTCAGGCCTTACTGCTCTTAGAGCATCCCTACAAATCTGGGACACAACACCCACTAGTAAAATCAGCTTGACTTTCTTTCAGCTGTTGGCCAGTGTCACTGTGAAAATGGGTGGTTGGATTATGAGTTCAGTCCCTGATGAAATGAGTACTCTCTGAATCTTATTTCGATCCACGGAGTATTTCATTTCACGCCTATTTGGTTGTATGAAATCAATTCCACCTGAATTGGGAAGGCATGGGGTGGTTTCCAGCTTCCTAGTCATTACTTCCCATAAATTTTTGGTAATGCTTAAACAAGGGTTAGAGCCTTAGAGTGCGTAGGATCCCTAGGGAGCTACAGACAGTTCCCAAGTTACAAACCTCCAAGTTATGAACAACCTGTACTTATGAATAAACTGCCATACAGTCTATTAATTTTTTAAGATACTGTAGAAAATTATCACCATAGAGAGGAAGTGAAAGGAGAGAGAGAGGGAAGCCTCCAAAACAACACCATAGAGTGAGGGGAAGGAAAAGGGTAGAGAGGGAGGCCTCCAAAGCACACCTGCCTGCCCCACCTATCTGGGGAGGGAAATCTCTCAGGCGTTTCCTTGCCGCAAAGAGAAGGCACTGGTGAGTTTGGGCAGAGGTGGAGTGAGGTATTCACATTTTTTCCACTTCCCCAGGGGTCCTGTTCACCTAACCCTTACAAATATGGAGGGCCGCTTACACATGATCTGACTTATGCACAAATTCGACTTGCACGTTTCCATTTTCTCAGGAACTCAGGGACTCCCTGCATTATCAATTGGTTCTTATCAAACTTGACTACTGGCTGTGCTGCCTGGGGCTGGGATTTGTCATCTGGGAGATACCAGGCTGCTTATCCTGGATCATGCTGTAGGACTAATGCGAGAGTTGCTTACCGTGACACCACTAACCTCAGAGACGGAGCCACATGGGAGCATCAAGCGCACCGCTGCTGCATTGCAGAAGCAGACGCAAGGACTCCAAGGCTTTGCTACCAGCTTCGAGAAGGCCTAGAACTTAAAGCTGAGGGAACCAGGATATCATCCCCGTTCTGCAGCATTACAGCAGGTTCCCTGCACAGTAGCATGAAGAATCACAGGCAAACGAGTTAGGAATTTGGCTCTTCCAGTTCTGGTCTTTCGGGCTTAATTTCTATACACTAAGACTCAAGTCAGTTGATAAACCTCTTTGGTTTGGAAGCCCTTCCCTTCAATCCCTAATACATGGGTAACTCTTATTTTTTCAGTAGTTATGCTTATATGTTAATTATGCTTATATTCTTTCATAATTTCTTCTAAAAGGCCCACTAATTCCCTGGGTGGTATACAAGTAAATGCAAAACACAAAACATTTGAGTGGTATATTAGAAGCATGTAATAAAATCAACATAAAACCTGCAGCAAAGAAGAAAAACAGTGCAGCACAAACATAGAAGTAAAATCTCAGGAGTAGAATAAAAGTGCTAAGATCTAAAAGCACCAAAAACAACTTTTTAAAAGTCTCTACTCTGTACCTGCTCAAACATACCTTCATATATATATATATATATATATATATATATATATAATTAAAAGTTTTAAACTAACACTAATAAAAACATTAAATATCGCATACATCAGATTCACTGGGTCAACCCCCTACTACATACACACACACACACATTTTTTTAACATTCTAGAATCAAATTCAAATTACGCCAAGTCCCGTTTCTCCAGCCAATTATAGAAAGAGTCCCAAGTTCGATAGAAGTCAGTATCCTCTTTCTCCTTCAATGATAAAGTCAATCTATCCATTTCTGTGCAGTCCAAGATCTTTCTTACAATCAGTTCATCGGTGGGTAGCTCCTCATTTTTCCAATATTGAGCAAATGCAATCCTCGCCTCTGTGATTAAGTGCAACATCAAGTACATTTCCTGTCTGTTGACGTCTTCTGGTATAATGCCTAACAAGAAAACTTCAGGTTTAAAAGCACAGGGTTTCTGTAATATTTCCTCCATCCATCTATGTATTTTAATCCAATACTTTTTCACATTATCACAAGTCTACCACATGTGATAGAAAGTACCCACTTTATGTTTACATTTCCAACATCTATTTGACATATTTGGAAACATCTTAGCTAATCGGCTTGGCGACAAATACCATCTATAGAACATTTTATATAAATTTTCTTTATACGAAGTTGCTAATGTTATCTTGATGTTTCTTTCCCATAATTTTTGCCACTTTTCTAATTCAACATTAAATCCAAAGTTTTGTGCCCATATTATCATAGCTTCCTTAACCTGTTCCCCTTCCATTTTCCTGTTAAGTAAAAAATCAT
>NW_025335972.1:669601-686769 GCF_004798865.1 Varanus komodoensis
AAATGTTCTTTATACGAAGTTGCTAATGTTATCTTGATGTTTCTTTCCCATAATTTTTGCCACTTTTCTAATTCAACATTAAATCCAAAGTTTTGTGCCCATATTATCATAGCTTCCTTAACCTGTTCCCCTTCCATTTTCCTGTTAAGTAAAAAATCATATAGTCTTTTAATAATTTTCTCATCTGTTTTAAGTATCACTTGATCAAACTCTGTTAGGTCTTTATAAAACTCCCATGTTTTACAATCTTTAGCATACCTTGATTGCATCTGTACCTTATACCACCAGGAAATATTAAGTCCCTGTTCTTGTATTTCTTGCTCCAGTTTCAAACCACCATCCTTATCCAAGATATCATCGTATCTTACGATCTTTTCAAAGTTCAATACATTTGGATATACAAAAGCTTCCATAGGTGAAAGCCATCTTGGTAATTTATTATACACTTTTGACTTTAGTTTTTCCCACACTGACATTAGAGATCTTCTAATAAAATGACTCAGAAAAGACCCATGTGACTTAGCTTTTTCATACTACATATAAGCATGCCAACCCATCTGCAAGTCATGACCTTCAAGATACAAAACTCTTTTATTTCGCAAAGTTATCCATACTCAAGCATACCTTCTTGTATACTTATTGTGGTTTAATACAGGGAGTAAGGAGAAAAGCACCCCATCTTAGTTTTTCAGTCTATTCATGATTATTCCACAGGAATTCCTATATTTATTATTACAGGATATAGTTTTGTTTCCCACCATACCTTATCAAACACTTTTTGCTTTGCAATTTCATCTTGAATAGGTCCAAGAATACAAAGCTTGCTGTGCATCTCCTTCTGCACAAACCTCCATAGTCTCTTTGGTCCCTGCTCCATACTGAAGCCTGGAAAAACACCACTGTATTCCTAATCCTAATCCCAGGGTTGATCCCTGACACTGAAATTAGATGCTAGGCTTGTGCCCTGGTTAACCCTGGCACAAATCAATGCCTCTCTCTCTCCTCCTCCCTCCACCACAGAAACTACAGTGAGGTTTTTCAGGAGTTAAAACACTAGAAAGATACTGCTACTATTTTCTGTACTCCTACCCTGTGTGGAAATATATATAGAATACATAGCTTTATAATTTTAAAATGGGACAACTTTTATGAATCATTTTCTTGTGATCCCACTTGTTCTTACTCCCCTTGCCCCAGGCTTCCATGCCTCTCTGTATGTCTTATTCTCTTCTTGCCTATTAGAACTGTAAATGAGAAGATGTACGTGGCTGAAGTGAAGGAGAAGCACCAGGCCAAGAAGATGTATGATGAAGCCCGCAAGCAGGGAAAGACAGTAGCTCATGTGGCCACCAAGTAAGCACTGCTGGTGAGAGTGTGGCCTGGCCTGCCTGTGCCACCACCATGCCAGAGTTGCCCTTTCTTGCTGCCAGTAGCTAAGCCTTAGGAAAGGCATGTCAACCTTGGAATGAAAGCAGCACATTCACAAGCTGCCAAACTACTAAAAAATGGTGCTTGAGGAAAGGGGTGCAGAGGAAGGGGGCATGGCCACTTGGGAATCCCAAGGGATTGGATCGGGTCCCCAGGTGGGCCTAACTTTTCTGGCTTAGGTTTCTGCCCTGTAATCTTGAATGATTCCTTCTTGGTCTAGAAGCCAGACACTGCAGCAAAAAGCCCACTTATCTGTGGATGCATCTTGGCTAAGACATGACAGAAAATACTGTTGTTGCTGTTGTCATTGTCCTTCCATAAAATGCTTGTCATGCTAATTGAGGGAAGATGCCGTGTGGTTCTGTTTACTACAGTGGCCCTCGGTAGAAGGTTACGATACATCAGTAGGTACTCTAGGCACAAGGACATGTGTTGTTGCAACTTCCCCTGCCCTCCAGATGTTTTGGACTACAGCTCCCATCACACCCCCAGAATGGTCAAGTTGGCTGAGAATGATGGGAGTGATAGTCCAGTATATCCCGAGGGTTCAAGCCTGCAAAGGCAAACTTCATACCTGATATTGAGTGACATTTTTCCAGAGACCGAGAAACTGAGAAATTCAGGGTGTCCACCAGCGTGGAGGCAGGGGGCAAGGTGACCTTTGAGTTGACCTATGAGGAGCTGCTACAGCGACATTTGGGCAAGTATCAGCATGCCATCAACATCCGGCCCCAGCAGGTGGTACAGAAACTGAGTGTGGAGGTGAGCATCTTCGAGCGGACCAGCATCGACTATGTTCATGTACTGCCTCTCCGCACGAGCCGACTGCTGACCAACACCCTTCGAGGTACAGCTTCCTCTTCTTGCTGCATGGAGAGGGATGGATAATAGACCAGGGGAGCTGGGAATCATCACCCCAGGGAGATGTATTTCCTCTTGCTCGTTGGGTGGTCAGCGAGGCTTCAGAGCATCCATTCTGGCCCTGGGCACTCCCTTGGCTCCTCCTGCAGTTCCCTACCCTGGTTTAGGCAGCTGCTGGCACATCTGGCTGCACCCGGAGCTGCAATGAGTGTGGCCACTTGCTCATGGCCAAAAAAGAGGAAAAGATAAAACACTTTTGTGTAACAGTTGCCCATTCTAAGGTATAGGTATAAGCAAAGTGGGGAAAATAATAAATATTAAAATAGAAGCACAAACTAATCTCACCACCGTGGGGAAAGCTGTGATGAGGTAATGTACGTGCCACGTGGAGTCTGCTAATTGTGAATGGGCAGTTTTACAGCCCAGCTCTTCCTTTTAAAGGGTCTGACTTTAAACCAGGTTTGAACTGGGCAGCCCATCTGGGCAGAAGGGAACACCTTCAAATGGACAGTCATACATGAAACAGCCCTGCTGCTCCCTTCATAGTTAGTTACTCCAAGAAGTCAGGTGCAAAGTTGGGCATCAGTTGTGTTGCTTCCACTGTTGCCCCTTGGGAGCTCTAGGATTGCAGTAGACACACAGAATTCGTATGGACTGTTCAGATGGGCCACGATGTAAATGAAAACCTGGGACCATTCTGAAGAACCAAAACCTGAGGATGGTTCATGGTTGCATGCACAATGTTGGATTCCTCTCCATATGATTCATAAACTGCCAGGTGAAATGACCTCAGTGAAGACACGGAGCCTTGGAAGTTGCCTGTCTGTGTTGCTAGCACTGTGAAGGTCATGTTGTATGCATGTTGTTGTCTGTGTAACCAGCCCTTGGCCCTGCTGATCAATTGGCTGTTCCATTACAGGTGAGGCCGATGTGCCATCCTCTACCCGGGTCGAGAAAGGGATGCACTGTGCTTGGATTAACTTCACCCCCACACCCCAAGAACAGGCGGCGTTTTCCAGCTCGGGCATCATGGGCGATTTTGTGGTGCAGTATGACGTGGCCATGCCGGATGTTGCAGGCGACGTGCAGGTTAGGGAAGAGCTGCACAACCGGATCCGACAGTCAAGGAAACATCTGGGGCAACAAAATGGCCCTAGACAAGATAAGGCCACACTCTGTTCAGTGCTAGCTCCAGGCCTTTAAGGGCGCTCAGGCAGGACACACACGATGGGTCCCTCCTGCAGTGACTGACCCTTCTCACTGCCACTGTCTCCAGACACTTCTGGTCCTACTCCTCTTTCCCATCATCACACGCGCGCGCGCGCGCGCGAACCGCAGTTGGAGATTTAAATCCTTTATTCTAAGAAACTTCAAAGCTACGCAGACAAGAAACAACAAAGGAGTTTATAATGACGATGTTAATGGCGAAGTTGTCCCCTCTTTCTGAGGGGGCTCAGATTACGAAACACTCTTGACCCGTGTGGGACGCCCCTCCCTGGGCGGGTCAGACAAGCTTCTCTCCCTCCTCCTTTCTATTTCCCTCCACTCCAATTGCTTTGACTCTCCTCCTATCTCGAGCACTAGTCACACTTTCTGTCGTTTCCATGGAGAGCAGTTTGTTTCCCAGGGTTGTTATCTCTGCCCTGCCCTGTCGTTTCCAAGGTAACCTGCTCACCTCCCTCTGCCCCATCCCACTCTGAGTTCCCGCTCTTGTTCTGTCTGTTCTGTCTGAAAGACTTGAGCGTGGGGCGGGGGTTCTATAATGGGCACCAGGTAGAAATCTTCCTGCTCTGGGGCTTGATCCTCACAGGGAGCCCCCTGCTCTCTCACATGCACCAACTACTCTGAGTCGGCGCACATGACAAGCGGGTACCTGAGGGCTGGAGTGGGAGCACAAGCAAAAGCAGGTGCAAGGTGCAGCAATTCTGGAAATCTTTGTCACCAAGGTAGCTTGGGGAAGGAAGAGCCAGTTTGTATATAGCGCCTCCCCCAGGAGGTGTTCAGGAGGGATCAAGGAATCCCTCGAGGGATCAATAGATCGAGGGAGCAATACTGCAACTACCAGGGCTGCTCTTTTGGTGCTCAGCCAGCAGATGGAGCCCTGCAGCTGTCTCTGATCCTGACACCTGCACTGGCAGGCCAAGCAAGGAGCAAGTGAACAAGCAGGGGCCCCGGTCGGCATGTGATCCCTTGGCAGGTGTCCATTCAGGTCTGCCTTGGCACCAATGCTGCCAGCACGATACAGAAGGGCCTAGGCAGAGATACTCGAGAAAGTAAGAATTGCCTGGGTGGCTCAAACCAAGGAACTGAGCATCCTAATATTAGTCAAATATGCCTGGAAGTTCACAGGTCAGCAGGGCTGTATATTCCCTGCTAAATAAACAAATTATGTTTTCATAAATACAAACATATGCGATCAGTGTATATTATGCTAATATGAACATTTTCTCTCTATCTTTTGCATAATGCATGCTGCAATGTTTACTATTTTACATAATTCATTTCCGGTTTTGCATAGGAATGGAAAAAAGTTATTCACAGTCATTTTATGCAGCTATAAGGGAGAAATGTGCTTGATGATAAACAAGAGTTTATTAGGAAGCTGAATACCACTCCCGTGCACTTTGTGCCCCTGCAGAAGCAAAATACTGTTCTCCAACAGGGTACAAAGAGGGCGACCATTCTGTACTATTTTTACCAGGGACCTGCTAAGGAGGAAGCGTGAAGATGCAAGGAGATAAATCAAATGGAAGCGGCAAAGGCGAAGGGAGTGTATGGGCAGCTACAGTTGATTAGAAAGGCATACCGCATGAAGTATGGTTATCTCAAAGGAAAAGAAAAAAGAAAAGATTGATTGGCTGTAGAGTGGGGTAGTGGTTAAGAGTGCCAGGCCAGAACTCAGGCAATCTGGGTTCTAGTCCCTGCTCAGCCATGGAGCCAACTGGGTGATGTTGGGTCAGTCACAGGCTCTTGGCCCAGCCTACCTCACAGGGTGGTTGCTGTGGGAATAAGAGCAGCAGGAGGAGAATGATGTAAGCCACCTTGAGTTCTTTAAAAGAAAAAACTGGGATATAAATTTAGTAAATAAATAAATAATAAAATATGGCCAGTGGTGGAGTGGTACCAGGGTTCACAGGATTAAAGCTGCAGTTTTTGATTAGCAGAAATCTGCTGTTCCCCACAGTCTTCCTGGTTTCCTCTGAGCTTTGCTGCACAGTATCTGGGGTTGCCTTTTCTCAGCAGCAATGTATCACTGTAAGCTGCTCAGCACACACATGCATTCACGCAGGAGCACAGAGATGCAGACATTTGGCATTTCTGGACTGTTTGGGGTCATGACTGTGAGGATCTTCATGATGAGTTCCTGCAATTTACCATTACATCACTTTATATAAAATGGGTAAGAGGGAAAGCTAAAAGAAAGAGAAGGATCTGAGAGGATCATACTGAGATATGAATGTGATGGAACTTGATGGTTGGTTTAAGTGAACGTGTTAGATAAAGCCACAGTGCTCAGCATTCCCCAATAGCTGAGGAATTATATGATAGTTTACCCCAGAGACAGGGAACACTGGTGGACTGAAATGTTGATGACTGTAACCCAGCAACATCCCGAGGGTCACTCAGCCCCTTCCTCAGTTTCCACTCTTTGCCTAATGAACTGGCCAAGTTCTCATGGCTGAAGCCCCCTCTGCCTCTTTTTCTCCCTGCAGTGATATTGCTGCTCCTCATTGTGGCCATTCTCTACACCTTTTTCTTCTCTCTCAGATCTACAATGGCTATTTTGTCCACTACTTTGCTCCAAGGGGGCTGCCCCCTGTGCAGAAGGATGTGGTGTTTGTTATCGATGTCAGTGGCTCCATGTATGGCACCAAGATGAAACAGGTGAGTGTGAGTGAGCTTGTGGAGATGGGGAAGCTGCAGAGGCTGCAAACGGGGAGAGGAGGAGTCCTGTGCAACCAGAATTGGTGAGTGTACTCTCCAGAATGAGCAGAAAGGAACAGGAGGTGGTTGAGTATGTGTGGAAGAGTCTTTAGCACCACCCTGGGTGACTGAGCACAGTGGAATGGCAAGAACGCTTATAGCAAGGGTCCTCAAACTTTTTGAACAGGGGGCCAGTTGACAGATGCCAGCGGTGGGCACAGACCGCCAAGGCAGTGGTGTGGGCCGGTGTGGGTGCGGGGCGCAAGCACAAGAAAGCGAGCACGAGTAGAGGCAGGGACGGGGGGGGGGGGGCGTGTGGGGCAAGGTGCTGGCTTGCTCGCGAGGAGATGGTTTTCTCTGAGCAAGTCCAAAACGACCTCCTCGCAAGCAAGCTGCGCGCCCACATGCGCCCACACCCAGCGAGTGCAAAACCAGTGGGGCGGGCCGGTTAAAAGGGCATGGTGGGCCAGATCTCGCCCATGGACCTTAGTTTGAAGGCCCATGACTTATAGCTTGGAGCTCTCTGCTTATGTCGGATCGGCCAACTGGGACCCCTCCCAGATGTTCTTGGACTGCATGATCCCTCATTGGTGGCTATGTCAGATGGGCTCAGGGAAGTTTCACCCCAACATCTGGAGGGCCACAGGTTTCCCATCTCTGGCCGACAGCATGTTCTAGATCAGGGGTGTCCAACAGGTCCCATAGGCCGCATGCTATGCCAGAATGGCTATGAATGCTGCACAACACAAAATCATAAACTTACTTAAAACACTGAGATTTTGTTGCAATTTTTTTTTGCAACTCAATTGTGTGGTACTTGAGCATGAACTTTGTAGATGATGATATTGTGACATAACGTCATGTAAAATAAATGTATGCATGCTCTCTTAGGATTATTATGTGAGGACCCTTTTGCTTATCTGTGGTGGTGGGTATCACAAAAATTGTGTGCAGACTTTTTTTTTTTTGCTCATCAGTTTGTTAGTGTTTGTGTATTTAATGTGCGGCTCAAGACAATTCTTCTTCCAATGTGGCCCAGAGAAGCCAAAAGGTTCTAGATGTTAAGAAAGAAGCTACTTGCAAGAGGCAACTGATGGTCTGCAAGGGCAGGGACTTGAGAGGACCAGATTTCTCAGAATAAGGAAACGCTTCCCCAAGGGCTGGCTGTGGGTAAGGGGAGTTGTAGACTAACACATCTGAAGAACACCAAGTTGGGGAAGACCAACCTAAGGCTGCCTCTGGAGTTCCTGATTATGGCAACTTCACTTGCCCTCCCTGGTCTCCTTCTGTTCCGCAGACCAAAAAGGCTATGCATGTCATCCTGAACGATCTCCACCAAGACGACTACTTCAACATTGTGACGTTTTCTGACACGGTGAATGTGTGGAAGCCCAGCCAATCCATCCAAGCCACGGCACAAAATATTCACAGAGCCAAGGACTTCATCAACAAGATGGAAGCTGATGGATGTGAGTGCTGACCAGGAAGATCTCTGGGCAGGGGCAGAGGGACTTTGAGTCATTAACAAGGACAGCCATTAGCTTCTTAGGATGAATGCTCTGGATGAACAGCCTTTAGCCCCCATTTTGCTCAGAGGAGCTGAATCTAGAGTGGAGGGATGCTACCAACACCTCCCTTCCCCAAACTCAAACCTTCCCCTCCCAGATAAGCCCAGGAAGCCTTGCTCATCATCACTTGGGTCAAGCCACATTTTTAAAGTAGGTGGCAACCTGCAGCTCATTGTTTTGGCCTACAATCCCATCGCGCTTCGCTATTAACTATGCTGGCTAGGGGTGATGGGAACTATAGATGAAACATCAGAAGGGCCCACCGCGCCTTTAGGCAGCACACTTCTTCCCAGGCAGCCTGGCTGGTTCCGTGTCCCCTCACTTTCACTGCCCTTTTGCTCCACAGGGACTGACATCAATGCAGCTCTGCTTGCAGCTGCCTCAGTCTTCAACCAGAGTTCTCCAGCAGCAGGAAAAGTCACGAGGGAGCAGAGGATCCCCTTGATCATCTTCCTGACGGATGGGGAACCCACCTCTGGCGTCACAGCGGGCAGCCACATTCTGTCCAGTGCTCAGCAGGCCCTGAAGGGCACCATCTCCCTCTTCGGGCTGGCTTTTGGTGATGATGCAGACTATGGGCTGCTGAGACGCCTCTCGCTAGAGAACCGCGGTATAGCGCGGCGCATCTATGAGGACGCTGACGCCACGTTACAGCTCAAGGGTTTCTATGATGAGATTGCCAGCCCTCTGCTGTACGATGTGGAGCTGGCCTACCTAGATGGAATAGCCCAAGACCTCACTCAGAACCTCTTCCCCAACTATTTTCAGGGCTCTGAGCTTGTTGTGGCTGGGCGGGTGAAGCCAGGGGCGTCAGAGCTGCGTGTGCGCACCAGGGCACATGGGCAGGAGGGGCTCCTGAGCCTGGAAAATGACATCTCCACCAACACCAGTGAAACAGCTCCCTCTGGCTGTCCAGGAGAAGCCAGCAAGATTGGCCATTTTGTACAGAGGCTCTGGGCCTACTTCACCATCCAGGACCTGCTCCAGGCCCGCTTCCGGGCCAATGACACAGCTGCCCGGCGCCTACTGACAGAAAAGGCCACCAACCTGTCCCTCAAGTACAACTTTGTCACCCCAGTCACTTCCCTGATAGTGGTGAGGCCAGAAGAGGACCGGCAGAGGGCTCAGCCTACGAAAGACGCCATCCCTGCTGGAGTGACCAGAGCCCCTCAGGCCACTTCCCAAGGGTCTGCTTTGCCGGCACCCCCTAAAATGGCTGAACCCATTCCTGTACTTGGAGCGACCAATGCTCCGGCGATCACAGAAGCGCTCAAGGGAATGGCGGGGGCAGGAGTCACTGCCCCTTCCCTGGCTCCTGGGGCAGCCTCAAGAGCCACAAAGGCACCCAGAGCTGTGTCTCCTCCAGTGGTGGTCACAACCACCATGCTAGCAATGACACCTTCTGACATTTCCCTGGCACCTGCTACCACTAGCCACACAAAAGCAGCCAAAACTGCACCAGTGCCAGGAGCGGCAGCCCCGTCTGTGACTCCTGCCGTGAGCCTCGGGTACACAAAGCTGGCCAGAGCCACAGCCTCTCCTCGGGCTACCAGGCCCCCCACCAGCCTTCCTAAGATGGCCCCGACCAGAGCTGCAAGGCTCAAGGCAACAGGCCGCCCCCACTCCAGCTTGGAGTCCAGAGGGACAGCAGTTACCAAGCTCCTGGCAGGCATCCCCAGCATGATGCTCCCCGTGACCACATTGCCCCCGTTTGCCAGCACCAAGGTGCTGTGGAGGGGGGGCAGCACCCGGGGACTCCCTGCGACAACACGCCCAGGAGCCACTGAGTCCCAGCCACGCCCAAGCGGGCATGTGGGAACAGCCAGGACGGGAGCTAGGAGCATCCCCTGGGGCAAGGCAGTCCCTAAGGGGGAGACAGCCACACAGGGGCACACCGAGAAGCCCCTGCAGAGCAGCGCTACCCCTTGGAGCACGGCGCCCGGAGCCGCCTCCCTGGGGACTGGAGGAGCCCTCTCCAAAGGCAGTGGCGGCAGCACCAGCAGCACCACACCTGCCTCTGGGATCAGTCTCTTTCTCCTGCCGAGTGAGTCGGAGTTGCGCTCAGCCACCGACCAGGACACAGAGTACGTGGAGTCCTTGAACCCACCGGCTGTGTACAGCTTTGTGACCAGCAGAGGACAGGCAGGTAGGTGCAAGGACCCTGCGCTGTGCTTTCGGAGGCAAGGGAGTGGAGTGCCTTGCCCTGAAAAGCAAAAGCCGCAGCTGCTTCTAGGTCCCAAAGCTGCCCTCTGCTGCTGGCCGCTCCAGCTTGAGGAAACAGCACCAGGGAGCCCAGGGAGCCTGCCAGCCCAGCAGAACAGCTTGGCCATTAACCCTGGGCTCCTGGCAGTGCCCCAGCCATGCAGGGAACCCATTCTCTGGAGAGACCTGCTCCCTGCTGCTGGTCCCCACCCTGGACCCTTTCTGATCTGCGCTCCAACCCCACCCCCTTCCTCCTGGGATCTGTTGCTCCCCCCATTCCTTCCCACTAGCTCATACACCCTGCACAGCCAGCAGTGTCCCATCTCCTGGATTTCCCTCAGAGCCCTCCTGCTGCTCTCCATTCTCTGGTCTAGGCATGGGTGGAAGTTAGACTGGGATCTACTGGTACATCTCCCAGTGATTTCTCACGTTTGTTCAGTGATAGCCACAACAAAATTACTCACCATCACTCCAGTTCTATTGCTGAAGTTAAGGAAGCTAGGGTGGGGGGAGGGAGGTTAACGTGCGAGAACCAGAAGGGGATTTTTGTGTGACAGGAATGACAGCCCTGCTCAGCTCTGGCACTGACAACAAATCTCCGGACTCAGGATCCTTTAATTCTAGGAGCATGATGGTTCCAGCAAGCTGCAGTTGATGCATTTCATAATAAAAGATTGAGTCAGTCCTGCAAGGCCGAAGTCTTGCATCACTTAGGCTCCCTAACTCATCTTTGTCTCCTCCTCAGGAAGCCTGGATTATGACGACTATCCAGGTAATTCTGCTCAGGCTGGGAGGTCAAGCTTTTTCTGTTTGAAAGGCTTTCCCAAATTTCCAATGGGCTACATGAGGGGCACTGCTTGGCTCTGTGTCCATTGCTGGCAATACTGTTTTTCTCTCCTCTACTTAATTGTTCCACACAGGGCAAATTTCAGGCTCTGCAGCAACCTGTCCCTCTATACAAATCATTCCCAGTATGACAATTGATTCTGGAAAATGATTTTCCATTGGTTTTGGATGATCTGGGACAAATTAATTGAAGCATTTATTTTTGACATGATTTCGATGAGACATTAATATGAGGCTTTGACTCATATTTTAATTTAAATGAACTCTAATAATGTGTTTCTAAACTGACATATAAATCAGCCTATGCAGATTTTATAGATGTGAGTTTCTTGGGCCTGGGATCTTTTACGTGCTTAGCAATGCCCCTGGGTGGTGTCTTCAGAGGACTGTGTGCAGTAAAGTAGGACACATGACCACCCTACTTAAGATGTTTGGTGTGCGGCAACTGCTTGGACTTGGATTTCAGGGAGGGGCTCTCCAGTAACAGCTAGAAAGCATTGGCCTGTGCTGCTGGAGCATGCAACACGTTGGCCTTCCTGCTGCCCACACTTGTTGTGGGCCAGCCCTGGTTGCTGCAAGGCGAAGGAAGCAGGCCAAGTACTGTCCCCAGGTGAGTCCCCCCACTAGGTTGCTGATGACTCCTTTGGGCATTGAAGGGACAGGTGACTCAGGAATGAAAACGGCCCATTGCAGGGTGCAGAAGCTCTTCCAGCTCTTGGGAGGAGCACATGCTGGTGGTGGGTGGCATTTTAGAACTGCAAGGAAGCCAGGAGAGGCAAAAGTCAGGAAGCCACCAGATGGTCAGCAGTCGGGGCCAACTGGCTCTGTCTCCCCAGCATCAAGGGACTCACTGAGGATTTGTGCCCCTGCAAAAGCCACTTCATGGGATGCCTTGGCTGCCCTAGGGCTCTTCTGAAAAATGCTCTTCCTTTGCAGACTTCTTAGAACTGGACAGTGACTCAGGTAAGTGACTGAATGCTGAGGACGTATGGAGAGCCGCAAGAGGTCCAGACAGAGAGCAGAAACGGTCTGAAAGGCTCAGCCAAACTTTGCCCATAACCTTTTATTTCTCTTTTAACATCACAAGTTCCACCTTCTACCTGCAAGCTGCCAAAGCTCCATTCTGACTCCATCTCTCCCCTACCCAACCCAGTCGGTGGGGTTGCGAAGGCTAACATTTTCCCCATCAGAACTTAGTGACACTAATTAGAAAACAAAAAACAAGACGTGTGCACCCATCCCAGCCCCATTTGTTAGGACTGGAGGGCCCTCCAGATGGCCTTCCAAGGTCTGTGGCGGCCTGCCCGTGCACGAAGAGAGCTGATTTCAGGGGTTCCCAAGGTCACCAAGTGGGAGATGTTATGCAGTTCTTCCGTCTTTAGTGGATTTTTTGTTAAAGGAAAAAAGACCCAAGATGCAGGAATAGAAGGGTCAAAAGTGGAAGACAACCATGACTTCTGCATGAATGGGGCAAGGGGATGGCTTCACCTGCAAGCACCCCAAGTCTCCTTTAGCAAGTGGCTTGGGCAAAGGGTCAGGGTCTACTGTGGTGCCCATAACAGGTGCACTTGGTAGGTGCGTGCATGGGTTGGAGCCCAAGAGTGATATTTGGCAGCCAAATAAAGGAAGAGCTGCTTACGAGGCAGTGGACTGAATGCTGTTTATTCTGTATCTCCTTCCAGGCTCTTTCAGAGATTTCTCCGACACTAGTTTCTTCACCTTCTCCTCTTGGGGTAAGAAGATCCCCTTTAACAGCTACAGACTTCCTAGAAGACTCCATTTCTAACCTATCTCTTCCCTTGCAGTGGATGGAGACCCTCATTTTGTAGTAAGGCTGCCACAGTCACTGGGGAACTTGTGCTTCACTTTGGATGGATGCTCAGGAGATATCCTGAGATTGGTGAATGATCCTGACACAGGTAAAGGCTGTAGTGTTCTTCTGCCAAAAATACCAGACCTATTCTGTGCCATCCTGTAGGGCTAAATATCAGAACAATGGATAGGATCATCAACTTTCTTTTCAAGAATTTGGCATCTCAGACTAGGTACCTCTGAGTCTATGTAGAGTGCCTCCTTGCTCAACAAATAGGACAAAAAAATTTTTGGTATCTTGCCTCTGGGCTTTCTGCTACTTTTCCCAGCAGAATGGAAACAACTTCTGTTTTTAAAAAATGGAATTAAGGTCATAGTGTCTCTGAGCACTACAAGGTGAATTTCCTCTGATGAGAATCAATTTTAAATGTAAAAAATAATAAGGTCCAAGTGCCCTTATGCATGGGCAGAGTTCCTTCCCTATGTGGTGCATGTCTTGTTTTTTTAAAAAATCTACATCCTAAAAAGTAGAGAAAACTCATCTCAATACCAAACACACGTTTTCTGCTGCCTATATTTTCTAGCACTTGGACAAGAGGAGAAAATTCTTTGTCAACTGGGAAATTTGAGTGTAAGGGCAGATACTCCTTGAGACGAGTGGGAGAAAGAAAGATGCAATTTGGACTGATGGGTTATGGTAGAGCAACTGTGAACCAGGACACCTTGATTCTGCCCCCTCTCTTTAAGTTAGGGCTGGGCCACTTATGGCCTTCTGGATGTTCTTGGGGTGCAGTTCCCATCAGCTCTAGTCAGCATAGCCAATGGAGTTTCAGCAAAAAGTGAAACTAGGCAAAAAGCCCGGAAGGGGAAATAGCACTTTTCATTACAGAATGCTGCCTTCCTTCAACCCCAGGCTTGTCAGTCAAAGGGCATCTAATGGGGGCCCCTTTAAGGCCAGGCCATGAAGAGCATCCCCGCACCTACCTCGACGCCATCACCATCTTAGTAGAACAACCACGTGTTAGCTACATGGTCAACATAACACGGGACGGGGTGACGCTCCATGGAAAAGAGCTGCTGGTGCTGCCCTTCACCCAGCGGGCCACAATCTGCAAACCCAAGCTGGTGATTTCCATATGGCCTGAGGCCAATGTTACGGTGCGCATTGGGCCTGAGGTGGAGTTCCTGGTTCTGTTGCATCGTTACAGTCACCCCACAGCCCTGCAGCTGGACCACCTTGGCTTCTACATGATGAATGGCAAGGGGCTGTCCGCCTCAGCACGTGGCTTGTTAGGTGAGCAACTTCTCTTCCAGGTCTGGCTGTGCCCCAAGGCAGGCACTGCAAATGCGGGGGCACCCCTGCTGAATTCTAAATGACATACCTCCATTCGTAAGGAGCCTACTGATGCTGCATGATTCTTAAGGGAGAAAAAATGAACCGGGGAGACAGAATTGTTGTTTTGGACCTCATGTAGGCCTGTCACACCGAAGTCCCTGAAGGACGTTTCTTACTGTGGAATGCAACAGCTGTTCGGCTTTTTGCTCTTTGGCTTTCTTTGTGGGGTTTCCCATTTCTTTGGATTCTTTTCCTACCTGCTATAGGATGAAATCAGCACCAAGCAAAGCTGCCTGACACAGTCATGCAACCTTGCCCAAACTGGTGCCTTCCAGAAAATTTGGAGTACTAACTGAACACAACTGGAAGGCACCAGGTTCATGAGGTTTAGAGGTGGGTTGCATGGGTTCATCTGTCTAATTCTCCACCTGCCCCTTTCCTGTTTGGACACGTGGCAGCATGTGCTTGAATGACCGGGCACCCATATGCTCTTTTACAGGCCAGTTCCAGGATGGTGATATCAGGCTTTTGCTGGATCCAGCAGAGGGAGAGCGAACAGCTTGGATATGGAAGGGTGCTAACAAAGTGCTAGTCACTGAAGTCACCAAAGTACTAAAGGATTCAACCCGGAGGGCGCATGAGGCCCCATGCTGGCTGGTGAAGCGCAAGAAGGTGGAGGAGTTCTTGGGGGCCCCATATAGTTCCTATCTTGCCTCCAACCTGCTGGAAATGTGAGCTGGCCACCTCTCACTCAGCTAGAAACAGCAGGACTAGCAAATGGAAAAAATGCTAGCACTGTCCCATTGCCTCATCCCTCTGCCTCAGCCTTTCACTCTGGGGATAAGGATGAGGAGGGGAGTCCGTCATCTCCCTTCCAGGACTTTTGAAGTAGAGGCTGTTGCGAAAGGTAGTAGAAATGGAGCTGCAGTGAAAAGTAAGATTGTTAACTGTTTCCCCCATCAGAGACACATTTAAAAGGAAGTATGTCCACATTCTGGGTTTTGAAAGAGAGACTGGACTTACTTGCAAGGGAGTCTTCTCAATGGGCAGAAGATCCAAAATGTATCATTCTTCTCACTCGCTCCACAGGTCCAAGCACCCAAGTTCCTAACACCTGATGGAACCCTTTTCCCATCTTGGAACATGTCAGAGCAGCTTCCCCAAAAGTCCACAACACTAATATCAACTGTTAAACAATACAGAAGAAGAAGGGAGAGAATGCTCTCTGTGGGATTCAGGACACGCCGGACTGATGGCCACTGAATTTCAAGTCAACCGTCCCCCCCGCCCCCCAAGTTATTGCTCTGAAGCAATGAGGCAACCAAGAGGGGTGAGCCCCACAGGGACAGGATAGCCTCTGCTCGCTGATAAAAAGAAACCTTTGAGTTAAGTCCAGTGTTCTTTTTTCCTTCAGTGGAGCAGGAGTACCCTGGAACATAAAACTGCAGATCAGCTTACAGTGGAGGGATGGACCCTACTCTCTGCCTGGAATGTAATAGAACACATTAGAAAACTTGCCTGCCAAAGGCACCACCCAAGGTAATCTCAAAATCCAACTTGCTGTACCTTGTGGTATAGACCAAGAGGCTGCTCTACAAAAGATCTTTTAGAGCCAAAAGCTGCTGGAATGGGCAGTTACTCCAGAAATGACAAGCAGCCATTGTGCTTAGGTGTTCAGTGGAAGAGGGAACTGAACAGGGTTGGTGGACTTGCAATAAGTTCCTTCAAGACCCATACTTATGATACTCCATTTCTTTTGGAGTGTTTTGGCTTTGGGCAGAAGGATGGCAATTTTACATTTTGGGATCTGATTTGTGAATGGGAGCTTTCACAATGTAGGAGTCTTCATGCAAGTAGTCTTTCTCCAGTGACCTGCATTGGAGAGCCAGCTTGTAGAACAAATGAGAGTAAGAACCTGTTAGAAGAGCCTCCATCCACTCGATGGATGGGGCATCAAGCTGTTCCACTAACAGGGAAAGAAGAAGGGCAGCTCAGCGTACCTTGTTATGTGCAGTTTTCGGACTTGGAGGTTAGTCAAAAGAATCTCTTGCCTCGGAGGCTAAAAGCACAGCAAGAGGGGGTGGGGGACCTTTGGACAAGTTGCTTCCTCAAGCATCCTGCTCCCTCGAGTGACATGGCAGCCCTTCAAAACTATACCGACATGCCCTCCCCTGCTTCAGTAGTCTAGAGAGCAGGCAAATCAGAGGTCACCCCTGGATACCCTATGCAGGAAGTGCAACAGGAATTGGTCTTACCTCTTCTTTTTAAAAAGTTCATGCATTTGCACTTTTGCATTAAAGGACCAAACTAAAAATAAAGACAGCTCCAGTGTGACCAGTCTTGTACAGTAGCAGAACCAAGAAAGTGATTTCAGTGGGACATACCTGTCCCCTGCAGAGGAATGGCCAGAAAGCCTCTTCCCCAAATCACAAGGCCCTCCTTTTGAGTGCACTCCCAGAAATGTCATCAGCATAGGCTGCAACATTGATTTAACAGTATAGGTGAGAGTGGACAGGTGGAAGTGGTTCTTCTCTCATCACTCTAGCAGCTTGGAAGCCTCTTATCCACAGCCCAAAGCTGGAGGTCTCCAAGTGGTACCATTACATTATGTGCATTTTTTAATTTATTGTGTTTATCTGCGCTAAGGGTGCCACTCAGCACCGCTGCTGAGAGCATCCTCACCTTCTGCAGACATTTGAAGCCCAGTGGTGCCCAAGATCCATTGCACTTGAGCTTTGGCAGAACATGGTTCTTTCCATGGGTTAAAAGTGTATTTTACAATGACTATAGTAACATTTTAAACTGCTGTTGAGGTGCACCTTAAGCAAATAAAAGCCATTGTTTTAAGGCAGCACAGGAAAAGGAAGACTTTACCAGTGACAGGGCTGGGTTTTGGGGGACCTTTGAACAAAATCCTCTCAATGGGCCCCTTCCTTCCGGAAGTCCACCTTCTCAGCACCGTTGTCACCAACTGCTCTCCTCCTCATTCCTGCTACCAGCTGCTTGCTTGACAAGTATAGAACCAGTGGCATCCTAAGATGATTGGGGGGCGGGTTGTATTTTTTTAAAGCCAGGAAGTAAGCACTGCTGTTTATTTGCATTGAAAAACACAGTTTGACTTCAAAGAGTGACTTTCTATTTTGCTGCTCAGTCCTCCACTTCTGCCTTGCACTTAGGTCACTGGATTAGTT
>NW_025335972.1:686869-691270 GCF_004798865.1 Varanus komodoensis
CCGGGCGTTTTCTTGTCCCAGAGACGTCCCTCCGCTGGCTCACCAGGCCCCCAGGCAGCACAGGGTAAGCTGGCAGGCGTGAGCCTTTGGAGGGCGGCAGCTTAACAGAGGAGCAGCTGGGAGGGTTCTAGCACTCCAGTCCTGCTTTAGTAACCCCTCTGTGCAGAGGAGGTGAAGAGCTGGGGTCTGTGTGGAAGTCTCACCCTTCTGCCCATGTATTTATGACCATTTACATGATCAGTTAACTTGGGGGAAGAACTTCGCATGGCCTGAGGCTACTGGGAGATGCAGGAGGAGGAATCTCCTTACTGTGAGCAAGGTTATCAAGGAACTTCCCCCATGCACCTTTCTCTCTCCCTGTTATTAAGAATGCAGAGAGCTGGGGCAGGATTCATCTGCTCCCCCCCAATTCATTCCCTCCCCCCCAAAACACTTAAGTAGTAGCACTGTTAAATAAATTGGGAGTTGAAGCAAGCTGAGTCACTAGTCCCTGGCAAAGTCAGGTGGTGTTGACTCATTGCGCTTTCAACCAGAAAGACTGCCATAAACAAATCCACCTGGCTCTTGATGCTCTTGGATGGAATTCCTGGCTCCACACAGAGCAATGCAGTGTTCTTCTAAATAGGCAGCCATTTCTTTGCAAGGGGAGGTGAGACAGTTGTCCTCAAGGAAAGCCTCTGGGCTGCTAAGTGGGAGACAGGCAGATTCTGAACCCATCACAGGCACAGAGCTGTCCTACTGAAAATAGGCTGTCCTACGTCCTACTGAAAATAGGCACACAAGACTGCAACAATTTGTTTCCATGTACCAACCACTGAGCACTTTCCACCAGGGTGTGTCCTCATCTTAATGAATGAAAAGGAGAGATGTGCCATCTTTATTTTCATCTTAGGCAAAGATGAGACCCTCTTCAACCTGCAGACTGAATTCCAATTTGGAGAAATAGGGAGGGGGGAGGCATATTGTAGTGGGGGGGCATATCCAAAAGCAAAAGGAGCATGGCCAAAAGCCGGAGGAAAAACCTGCCAGCATATGGCAGCTTTAAGCCCTCACAGCCAATACTAAGTCTCAGAGAAGGCATGTTGACCTTTAGAATGGTGGGAAGAAACTGCACAAAAACTGCCAACCCAAATAATTAACTTTTGGGAGAAATAGAGTGGGGCCAAGGATAAGGAGGTGGGGTCATTTTGACACCCCCCCACACACAGCTGGGTTGGGACCCCTGGGGCCTGAGGCTCCACACCCCTGATTTCAGGCACCAAAATGCCTTGGGCTGGTCTTCTGCTGTAATGCCCTGGATTCTTTGTCCAGGTAAGCAGTCACTATTTTCAGGAAAACAGGTTGTGCAGCCCGCCTTGGGTAAAGTAGCCTAATGATCTTTGATTCTTCCTTTCCCCCAGGGAAACGCCCCAAGAAGGGGCTAGCCACAGCCAAGCAGCGACTGGGACGCATTCTGAAGATCCACCGCAACGGCAAGCTGCTGCTCTGAGCATCATCCCATCAACTCCAGTCTCATGCCCCTTGGGCACCAGAGGATGGGTGAGGCACAGAGACTTGGAGGCACTGTCTCGGTTTTCTCAGAGAGCTGCTGGGATGACGGGGTGTGGTTGAGGCCCGTGCTCCCTTCCACTTCCTCCTGTGGATCCGAGCCAGGACTGCGTTGCCGCACCACAGGAAGCACTGAATAAGGTTGGCAGCCGCTCTGGCATTGTTGAGCTGAACCACGCTGGCTTCCCCGGGAGAGGCAGATGGTGCAGGAAGCAGAGGGCTCACCCATGCCCACTGCCTTTCCATCCCTACCTCGACCCGCTGCACCTCCTTGTTCTGGGGCTGATACCTCTGTAGAATTCTTCCCTCTCTCTGCCAAATCGCACACAAGGACATTGGCCTTTTTTCTTCCCAGCAGCTTCACCCGCCCTTTGTATTTTGCTGCTGCCCCCAGGTCCTGTGAAACATTTTTGTTGCTTTTCTTTTTAAACGGCTCATTCCTGGTAGGAAGCAACTGATCAGTGAAGCAGGCAGCCCCTTTTCATCCTCCCCTGTCTTCTGGGGACTCTGTAGCTTCCTTCCAGACACACCTTGGGAGAATGAGATGGGAGAGCAGCCACAGCCCTGTGCCGTGCCACGTGGAGGGTCATCCAGCAGCTTGGTAGACCCCAAGAAAGCAGGACAGAGACCATTCTTTTCAGAAAGGCAGTGGTATTTTTCGGGGTGCTGCTCTTCATTAGCTGGTGGCTGGGGGGTCAGAGCATAGGTATGGGCTAGACATGCCCAAGGAATGGATTTTGAAACCTCTGGTCAGGTGGGAAGGCACATTTTGCAGGATAGAGATGGGTTGGTAGCTTCAACCCAAATTATCTCTACCCTTTTGGAATACTAGGGTGGGCCAATGCTTCATGATCCCCCAGATAATAAGCTCCCCACCAATTAAAAGCTACTTTGTCTGAGAGAAGACTTCTTCCTGGCTTGCCCATCTGAGTATGAGAAGGGAGTTCTGTTGCTTTGGCGTGTGTTTGTTTCCTTTTAATCTTAACGCTCAATCCTCCACGTGTGGTCAAAAGTAGTACAGGCCAATATCTGCTACATCGGATGGAAGTTCCTGCCACAGAGAAGGAGAGACTCTCCCTGGCAGGTTTCTCTCTGTGGTGCAAGAGTTTCCAGTAGGCTTCACTTTTGTTCCTGTTCAAGATCTCGCCTGTTGTTTTTATAGTTTGGGCCTAAAGCAGCCTCCACTCCGTTCCCCCACCCAGCCCCATTCTTTAGCGGCAGGGAGGGCACATGCCCCCAAAGCAAGGACTTAAAAGACATTTCTACCCAGCTGCACGGCTCAGTTTATATGGCTGTGTACCATATTTTTACGCCAGACTACAGCAGGCTTTGTGTAAATGTTTGAATTCTATTTTTAGGCCTCTCTCTAGAAATGTGTGTTTAAAAAAATGAAATGAAGCTCAAACTTTTTATATATATATATAAATATATATATATTCAGGGTTAGAATAAAAAAACCTTTGTTGGTTTCGTGTGGTTGAATGCCTTGAAGCAGTGGTGGTGAGGTTCCACTTGTATTTCTCTAGAAGCAAAATCCTTCTGTTATCTCAAAGTTTGTCCTCTGGAGAGGTTGGTGTTTAGGTGCAAATTTAGGGCAGCTTCTACTCGTACAGAGTGATCACTGTTGATACACAAGTGCCCAGTCCATTTTGAAGGGTACATATGCACTTTGCTTTTAAATTTAGAGCTTAACTGCAGGGGACTGACCATTTATTATGAATATGTACACCAGTGCCAACAAAATGCCTCTCAACAAAATGACTTCTGGAGAAATTTGTTATATTCTTTCAAATTAGGTGAATGACTTGCAAATCAAGTTGTATAGGCCAGTTTTCTTTGGCCTCTTGATGACATGATTGAGGCCAAGGTAGTGTAGCAATTTAATCAAGGGTGGGCCGCTTGCCGTCCTCCAGATGCTTTGGCCTAAGCCCCTGTCATCCCTCACTGCCAGCTTTGCCAGCTAGGGATGATGGCCTATATCTGGAGAGCTGCTAGTTGCCATCCTGCTTTACATTACTACATTACCGAGGTCTCTGTTGTGTCATCATGTAGCCAAAATAAATTGGCCTTCACAGTTTGATTTTGATCCAGGCAGGAAGCAGCAGTCAGAGAGAAGCATGGCCTCAACCTATATTTTGTAAGACTTTTAAAGCTGTTCCTTTTGGGATTGGAGGAATTTTGTCCCACCAAATTTTGTCCCAATCTGTGTAATCCTATTTAAAATATTTGGACACTGAAGCTAAATCATTTCCCAGTCTCTCCTTAAGTATGTTTTAAAGGACAATTTGATGAATAACCTATCCGGTATTAAGGACACATACACCAACTGCTTGCCCCAGCCCCAGCCCTCATCCCATTATGTAGCATTTCCCTAGTGTGGGACAGGGCCTAGTAGTAGGTCTCAGACAACCTTCAGGAGCATCTCAGTCCCACAGACTGCCCAGTGCCTCTTTACTCAGCCACCCTGTGCCATGACAGCATCATGTAGAATACATAGGCAGGTGTAGTAGAGAGTAAGGCTATTATTATTTTAAAAACTCAAAACTAGGAAACATGAGGAAAGGGATGAGAGGGAAGCTGTTATAAAGAGGAATGAATGCAAAAACAGCAGGCAGGTGAGATGAAAGACACTGGTGACTGGGGACAGGGCAGAAGTTAAGTGTGAAAGAAGAAGGGGAGAATAAATCATATAAGATTGGTAAGAAAACTAAGAGAGGCATTTGGCAGGAGGAGAAAAGCAATATACAATCAAGTTATCTGTACTTAGAGTAGAAGTTTTGGGGTCAGTGGGAACATTTGAGATTGTGAGTGTTTTTCATGGGTGCTGTTTGTTCATAAAATGGTTGCTCAGTC
>NW_025335972.1:691370-814020 GCF_004798865.1 Varanus komodoensis
TGGAGCCGCGGTTCACCTGGGCCATTCCAAAGACACTGGGCCGGGCGGTGTACTCATGATCTACCAGGCTGCCGGCAAATTGCTCCTGTTTGGGTTCAGGTGTTGGGGGGGTGGGCACAGGAGCCACCAGCACCCCAGGATCGGGATCCTGCTGTGGTTGCAGTGGCAAGTCTGATTCCACTTCTGTTTCCACTGGTTCTGGTTCGAGCTCTGGTTCTGGCTCCAGTTCCGGTTCTGGGCTGGGCACCTTCGGAGACGGTGGTTTCCTTTTTACCACAAGCTTCCGCCGCTGCAACTTCTGGTGTTCCTTAAGATAGAGAGCAATAAGACCCTGACCTCGAGCTGGGACGTGATCCCGACTGGTGTTGGACAGGGCAAGGGCGTTTGTCTCCAGACATTTAGGCCTGCAAGCACTATCAACCCTCTTGGCACAGCCAAAGGTGAGGGATCACAAAGGCTGCAGGCCCAAACACTGGCAGGCCACAACTTTCTTGCCCCTGGAATAGGTTGAATTTTTTTTTTTTTTAGGTTGAAATTTTTTATTTAAATAAAAACGTAGGAACTCCTAGGGGGTCCATCATGACCCAGCCACACTTTGGGTCACTAAAGTAGTTAGTGAGCTGTAGGTGGATGTTTGCTGAACTGATTTCTATGTGCTTTTATCCTTTTTTAAAATTCTGAATGCAGGCATTTTCTGGGCCATGAGCCTTGATGGCACTACTAAAATCAGCACAAAATAAACCCCCAAAACTACAGTGCTTGCACAAGTTCAGCAAGTGTCAAGCATTGTCAGTGTCATTTGAGGCCTTCTGGGAAAGAATTAATGCTTTCAGCCACAATGATGGGCCAAGACCTGCTCCTGATCTGCAGTCCTCTCCCCTCTGAAGCATCCTGAGGCACCCCTACTTCGGCAGGCAACACCTCTCAAAGACAAGGGCCTGGATGTGGCTTCACTGTCCCCAAATGGCAGGCAAGCCCTGTCATTTACCTGCTGAGCTAGTTTGGCTGCTGCGGCTGCAAGGCCCGTTTCGACAGATGCCACTCTGGTTCCTTCACGCACCGGCCTGTCTTGCTTGGGCAGTGTTGGGGTCACCCGGGCTGTGAGAAGGCGAGAAATGTGTTCAAATTAGGGACTTCCTGCCTGCTCCCAGTGGCACACAGATCTTGGAGGGCTTCAAAGGGAAGAGTAACCCCTATGGCGTCCATTCATTACACAGAGGAGTATCCTCTAGAGTGGCTTGAAAGGATGAAAAAAAAATCACCAGGCGGACCAAAAGGGTGCCCAGCCAAGTTCCCACAGAGAGCATGCCAGGGAGCCCTTTCTGTAGATGTGCAGCCCCCGTGCATGTGGGAGCATGGCTGAGGAACAGGGAAGGGCATGGAAGCAGCATGTGCTGCACCTAGAGGGTACCCTTTTGGGACCAAGGTGTAGACAGGGAAGCTGTGGGCCTCAGAGATGTGGCAAGAACAAGTTGCTATGCTGCTGGCTCATTCTGAAAGCCAAACACTTAAAGACAAAGAAAATTCAGACTTCCTTTCTTTCTGACTGCATTTCCCTCAGTCTCTGAGCACCCAAACCAATTTACTTTTGGATGACTCAGATGAGACACAGAGCCCCACAGAGGGCAGGAGGGATGCCTGCCAGCAACAACTGTGCTCTGGGATGCTGCTGAGCAGGCTGCAGGCTGCTTGGTGCAATCCCCCATCTAGCATTCTCATCCCCT
Source organism: Varanus komodoensis (assembly GCF_004798865.1). NCBI lineage: Eukaryota > Metazoa > Chordata > Lepidosauria > Squamata > Varanidae > Varanus > Varanus komodoensis. Next base: position 693,095 of record NW_025335972.1, read on the forward strand.
GCACAAGGAAAAGGTGGATTCACCTGTGGATGACCCCTTGTGTTCTGCACAAGGCGTTCCACTATTGCTGGTTACAGGGAAGGGCAAGAGCCAATCTCCAGCCACAGGATGGCTTATTCAGCAACTCTCCTGGTATATGTGATCCCGGCAGGCGTTTTGCCCACATGCAACCAATAAAGGCTAGAAAGCTGTTTAAAAAATTGAGCTGAGGTTCTCAGGACACTGAATTCTGCCCCTTTCCTGCCTCCGTGCAGAATCACATGAAATGAGCCTTATCCCAAACGCAGGTGAGAGTAATTACCCTTGGGACTCCAGGGAGCATCATCTGTGCATTTCTTCTTCTTTGGTAGTGATTTCAAGGCTGGGTCATCCTCGTCCGATTCCAAGGATGGGTAAACTGTAGAGGGAGGGACAGTGCTAGGATTGAATTCTGTTTATCCTCTTCAGTTCCAAAATTCTGATCAGGAGTCTCCAGCCCCCTTTCTTAGTTTGACAAGTACCCTCCTCCTCTTCCTCAGCAATACCACTAATAATTTTAAAATAAATGTTGGCATTGCCAGGGCGCAAATGTCATACTGCGGCACAGCGCCACCTGTGTCTTCACGGGCAACTGTCAGGGATTGACCAAGAATAGGGAAGGTCCCGCCATTCCAGTGCTCCTGCAATGCAGGGTGGGACCATTCATCAGACTCCCCCCCCACCCCCCAGCTAATCAACCCCTGCATGCCAAGCTACAAAAGAGCAGGGAGTTCCAGCTAACTGAAGCAAATGGGCCAAGCCACATGGGAGAGGGGAAGTGACAGCCAAAGAATCCAGCATATGGCCCCTTGCTTGTGGGCCCCTTGCAAGTGGCAGGTCAGAGAACTGAACTGAAGGAAAGTTGACTGTCCCAGGGCATGTGACACTTCAGCAGTTCAGCAGCAAATGAGAAGCGGCCCTGAGAGCTGTCAAAAGGGAGGCCACCAGGAAATCTGCTCAGCACTCTTCAGAGATTAGAAGCACACTACCATACATGTCTACTCTGATATACGTTTCAAGTAAAAGGTCGCTTATTCCTACATGAGTAGATACAGGATTGCAGCACATGTAGGATATAAGCAGGAGCCACACATGCACTTTAGCATTACAGGTGTTTAGACTCGGAGCTTCATTTAGAGTGAAAGTGTCCAACCTGAGGCCCATGCATCAAACTTTGGCCCACCTGGGTTCCCAGATGACCACTCTTGCTTCCTCTGGCCCTGCCCCCTTTCTGTCAATCACCTGCTGTTTGATAGCTTCCTGCTGATGGCAGAGTTTTCCCACTTTTCTAGAAGAATTTTAAATACCTTTTCTTAAGGCTCTGTTAAAACAGCAAGAGTGTAAAGTTAAAATAAGCCGGCTCTTTCAACCTGCCTATCACTGGAATGTGGCTCCTGAGACTTTGACCAAAACTGTGCCTGGCCCCTGGCCAGAAGAGGTTCAGTAACCCTGCTTCAAATCTTCTCCCCAAGAAAGGTGGGGAGAGACCTATTTTCCTCAGACATTCTCCTGCTGGGCAACTGCTCTCCATCCCTTACTGTACTCCGCATCCTTGAAGCAGGCTCCCAGGCTCTCTTGCTCATCCAGACTGGCCTCTTCCTCACTGTCGGTGCTGTGATGGGCTGGCCGCTTGATGGGTCTCTTCCCTGAACGCTGGGAGCCAGAGGCTCCTGCAGAGCCACGCTCATGCCCCGCTGCCAACCAGGCCTGCAAGCTGGAAGCCCCCGGTGAGGACGATGAGGACTGGAGGTTAGCCATGCACAGCATGCCCTGGATGGCTTCCTGAGTGCTGGGGGAGGCAGGTGCATCGCTGGGGGAGAACACAAGATGGACACTTAATGCACTAGCCTTCAGCCAGAACATCCAACACTGCTTCGCCTACCAAGTCCATTAACCTTGTGGCACACGTCACCTCTTGGGGCAAGGCACAGGTATACTCTTCACTTAAAAGAAGGCAAGAAAGCCGTGCACCAACAAAAGCTGAAACTGACAACTTACAGACATCAGGCAAATATGCGTAATTTCTCCTTCATTTTAGAGGTGTTTGCACAATTTATTCTGGAGCAAGGAGTTTGAAGCCCTTTTCCTCACAACTGCTGAAAATCTGGATTAGCGCCCCTTCACAATTCTTGTGAGATTCCAGGAGGCATCACCCATAGATTCTCATGCACACTGTTGCATTCATAAGGGGTAGAAATTTGTTGTTCTTTTAAAATGAAATGCAGAGCTCTTCTCGGGTTCTTCACCCAAGACTTCATTCTGTGCAGATGAGGAGTGGGCAGTGCCCACTCCTTAAGAGCTCTGGAAGGTTCTACAGCCTGGTCTGAGATCACACTGCCCCTATATAGAGCGGCATGTGTCACGAAGCAGCAACAAAGGCTTCTTTAGTATAATATTTTTATTATTATAAATTAAATTTAACATTTATTAATTATTAGCATTTATACATTGGCTTATTGCATGATAAGAAGCCATCAAGGTGGATCCCACTCCTCCCCAGAGTCGAGGAGTTACCACTGAGGGCCTAAAGGTGGTTGGTTCTTACCTGAGCTCATCATAGTCTGCACCGCCCACCTGCCGACTGGCCTTGAGCAGGTCCAGAATCCCGCCGGCGCTACTGCTGCCCTCCAACTGGTCATCACCGGATGCCGTCTCCTCCTCCTCTGTGGTATAGTCCTCCTGAGAAGGAAAGGAGTTCAGAGAGGCCTGGCTGGAAATCTGCATTTAAGAGGGGCACAGCTATCCAACTGGTATCCCGCCACCTCTGTACGCAGTGCCCAATGGAAAGGAACACGGGAGGAAGGGCTTTTGCAACTCTGGCTCCACCCACTGGCCCCATCCTGGCAGAAGCTGAGTTGTCTGCAAAGTGCGTTTTGAACTGTACCCATGAACTGTAACCAAGGCAAAGACCTCTCCCCACCCATCAAGAGTCCCAGAAGGGAGCAGCTGGGGTGCAGAAATGGAAAGCTATAGTTCACACGAGCACTCAGGAAGCCAAACACCTGTTCTGCCTGTGCTGCACAAAAGAAGCAGGGGTGGTGGTTACTTATGTGGGTGCTTCCTCTTGGGGTTTGGCCCTGTTTTGAGAGAGAGAGAGGAAGCTGCCTGAGGTCAGCAGCTGCCTGTCCTTGTCACAGGAGCAGAAAGATCTGCTATCCAGTGGCACCTTAAGTCCAGTCTCAGGGTCAGGGGTCCAAATTCAGGACACCACATCTCTTTCTCTTGGCCCCTCTCCCTTGCCCGTACCACTCACTGGGTGCTGCCCTGGCTTGTGCGCCTTTTTTCTCCTATTTTAAAATGAGATGTGTGTCTCCTCAGGCTTAGCTGCTGGCAGGAACAGTCCTAAGTTAAAACATGCAGGCATTTTGAGGCTGTGCTTGGCTCCTCCCACCCCTCAACCGTGGCAGCCGTGAGCTTCTCTAAATTGCATCTGACTCTCAGGCAGAGAGAAAGTCAACACTCCTGATCAAGGATTAAACCGTCTCCACCAGGTCAGTGTTGCTGTCCCCAAGATGCCTTTCAGGGACAGGAGGTGCCATGTTCCAGACCACATATGGTTATTCCACAGGGGTGGGGGTGCTTCTTTCTAGAAAAACAAAATGTTCTTAAAGTGCACCGGTTGGGGGGGGGTGTCCCTTTGTAATTTAATCTTAAATTAGTTTCATTTCGTTTATTTTAGGTATCTCATATGCTACTACCCTTGTAACCAAATCTTGGAACAGCTTACTACAAGAACAAAAGCAAATTTAAAATACAACAAATAAAATTGAAGATATCTAAATGTGGGCTTTCAAAAGTTGCTGTGGATTCCCTCCTAACCCTATCCCTGCCCTCCAGAGAAAGCCTGCAATAGCATACCTGGCTTGAGCTCACTGGCTATTCCCTCAAAATCTTCCTGAAACTGCTACCATCCAAATGTTCTGGTTTATAATTCCCAACAGCCCAAGCCTGCATAGCCCATGGTCAGAGATGATGGGAGTTGTAGTCCATCATCATCATCTGGAAGGTACAGCTTTGGAGAAGGGTGGTCAGGTCCTATCTTTGGTCAGGTCCAACAAAGGAGTTATTATGTCCTTAAAATTGATCTTTGACCTCAAATGTGATTGGCGGGCAGGAGTTATTCAGTGAAGACACTCAATACATGCTCAGAGGCCATCTCTGTCAGTATAAATTTCACATGCTCCTCAACCTTTAAAACAGCTGCTGAGGTTCAGCCCCAATGGGCTGTAACCCAATTTAAGCTCTGCTTCTTCTTGAGATGAGCCTTATTAAGCTTCTGGCAGCAAAGCACCCCTTAAGCTCTGTGCCTGACCTACCTCAATGTCAAATTCCACTTCTCCTGGCTCTCGTACTCGGTTTGGATCAGAGCATGGCTTGGCTCGAGGCAATTTCCGGGGAAATTCTGAAACCAGAAAAAAAACCCATGGTAAATTTGTTGCTAGACAAAGAGAAATAGCCAGCAAGCAACAGAGATTGTTACCTGGTCTGCATGTAATGCTGATTCATGGGTTAAGCAACTAATGAGTTGTTGGGCCTATACTGAAGCTTGCAAAGTACTTCCTGTTAAGTCACCCACCACTTATGCTTCACATCCAATTTCCAAAACAACCCAGAGCACCCTGTTCAGACATCAAAACAAAGACACCACGGAATTCCTGGGTTATTCTGGCAAGTGGATACTAAGCAGAAATGGTTATGTATGAATCAGGCCGCAGGGTCACTGTAGAAGCGTATCAGCTCCACAGGAAGGGACTTATGCTACAGTGCAACATAGAAACTTAGGCTACTGCAGCTGTACATAGCACATGGGGATAATCCCTGCTGATCCCAGTGGGATGCATTGCTGAATAAACATGCATTGGATCAGGCAGTTAGCTTGAGATCTGCCTCATCGGGATGAAAAAGCAGCTCTGGGAAGAAACAAGGGTGGCTATAAGCCACTTCTGCCATCTGGGCTTGCTAATAATCATTTTCAAAGTGGGACCTGGGAAGCAGGGTGAATAATAAACAGCCCCTCTCAAGGAAAGGAGTATGACAGAGTTGACAGAGGAGGACAAAGTTTGATAAAGGACTGCTAAAGAAGGAGGCATGAAAGTTTCATCAACAGTAGAAAACACAGAAAATAGGTATTTTGGGTTGTGAGTGGACTGGAATCCTACAAAACTATTGACAAAAACGTTGCACAGCAGGACCTCCCCACATGGTACCTGCAGGCTCCTTCAATGGCACCTGTGAAGGAACTCTCAATGTGGTATCCTCAGACACCCACATTTTAAAATTAATTACTTTTTCCTGTGTTTTTTAAGTATACATACATGAAATCCATGCAGCCTTCTATGCCACCCACTCATATATCAAAAACTCAGGTACTCAGTCCATTGCATTATAGAAGATGAGTGTTTATCCCTCCAATTTTGTGAGATCAGATTTTTAGTCATCAATGGGGTGCAGAGAATCCATTTCCCCTTTCCTTCACTAATTTCCATGGAGCAGGTAAACAATTTAAAAGTGTGTGAACATCAATGAATGCTAAAGACTGTTCCAGTATAAACGTTTTCTGTATAATGACCTCCTTCTAAGAAGAATCAGCAACTGGACCTCACCAGAACAAATGTTTAACTGGTGCAGTGCCCCACCAGCAATTGGCTGAATTAGACAATGCCTTGTTAAAGAGATGTTGCACTATCAAAGAAAGACAAAGCAAACATTTTTACTGAACAAGATACAGCCCAAGATCCACAGACACAACAGAGATAGGCCAAAGTGGGGATCTACTAGTTAGGTATTTTGTAGTAGTGTTCACAGCAGCTTCTCAAATTTCCCAATCTCCCCATGTTGGGAACTCCTATTGTACGGCTTATTGAACATTCCAGTTGCAGTTTTAACTTTTCAACAGCAACTTTCTAATTCTTGGTGGTGATATTAAAAAACAAAATTTCATTGCCATCTTTAGCAGCAAGTAGCATATTTCTAGACCTTATGCTAACACAGTTTTGCTTGAAAGTGCATAAACAATGCTGGCTAAACCTCAGAAGTCAGGGGAGTTTCTGGATAAGATGTACAGTGGCCAAAGATGGGATTTCTGTGCTCTCTGTGCAATCTAGTATTGTCCTGTTCCTCCACCGACTGTCCTTGGGTAAAGACAGAACAGTTTATAAAACCGAAGCAATAGAAGTTTAGTTAGTATAATGTACAGAGGTTGCAAAGTTTGGTACAGTAACAGATTCTCTGTGTCCATTTTAAAGTTAAAAGATGAATATGCTCACCTCCTATAATTGGGTTGAAGACCTTACAACTCAATATTTGAAAGGGTGTCAGCTCCAAATGGACACTGATTTGGATATTTGGTCCACTTTTGTTGAAACCTCTGTAGAATTCCTAGAAAATTGTGTGTGTGTGTGTGTGTTTCCTATGTACTCATTGCTATGAATATACAGAAATTCATGCATGTATATTAAAAAGATTCAAATAAAAAAGGCTGAGTAGTTGTAGTCTTCTTTTCTTTCCATACACAGACCTGCTTGTGGTGGCCAGGCAAGGGCTTTGGCAAAAAAAAGTTTTAAAGGGAAGAAACTCACCTCCTTTTCATTCCAAGCCCAAGGAGAAGAGAAAGAGGAAGGGGGAAGGAGGAACAGACACAGGAGAGCAGGGTGGATCCATGGCATGGCATGCCCTTGCCCTTGCCCTTGCCCAGACCAGTTGGGGACAGCCACTGCCTGGCAGCATCTAGCCCCAAGGATGGAGGAAGCCACATACTGGACAGTCGCTTGCGCAACACCAGGCTCCTCCTTTCCCTGCGAGGTGTCTCATCGATCTGTAGGTCTTCCTCGGAGTCAACATCAAGGGCCTCGGTGTCAGAGGGGCTGGGTGGAGCTCGTGCATGTGCATCTTTACGGCTCCGGATGCCTTCAGAGGCCTTGATCTTCCTGCTAGGGAAAAGCAACACAATCGGTCAGGTGTGTTTCCTTTGACATCTGTCTGCTCTCTCCCATTGCCTCTGGCTTAGAGCAAAGGGAGAGCAGTTTGAAGTGCATCAAGTGGGAAACTTCTATAGGGAAAATGGCATGTAAAAACCCTTGCCTGCATCCCTGCCTGGGAGACACAGCTGGGCATGCCCAGGAGAGCAGTTCATGGGGGCCTGAGGCCATGCTGAAGGGCTGGATTTGGGGCCCACTTGCCCACCCTGGGGTAGTTCAATAGCCCCAAGACAACTGGGAATGCATCATGCTTGCATCGCTAAGTTGCGTGGTTCAGCTCCCCATAACCAATATGAACCTGGGACCCCGGCCGTTGGTTGCCACTACTAAAGACAGCTCTTCCTCAGTCAGGTCAGGCTCTCCGTCCGTATCTTCCTGGCTGGAACTTGGCAATTCGAGCTGGGAAGGAAAGCAATTGGGTGGTTGCAGGAGGCCAGGAGAAGCAGCACCCAGCCACGTCCACCCCCCAAAAGAGGCAACAAGTTCAAAGCTCTGAGAGGCGAGGCGCAGCCATCCTCCACACAGGCACCACAGCTCAAAATCCACCCCTGGAATTTCAGCTCCAGTGCCATGGGGCAGCTCACCTCCTCCTGGACAGGGCTCTCTACGCCCTTGAGGGCCTGCTTCTTGTATTTGTGCAGCAGCTCCAGTTCCACAGCTTTGAGGGCGGCAACATCCTTCCGGCTGCCTTTCCTGCCCAGCTCCTTGGGAATCTGGTCACTCCTCCTGGCAGCTGCACCTGGCTGGGTACCCCTTTGCAGGCCGAAGGGACTGCCTGTCTTTCCGAGGTTCTGCTGGAAGATATCCTGAGAAAGCGTAAGCGGCAGAGCCCTGTGGAGACAGGCTGCTGAGTGCAGTGACAGTGCTGCCCACCCTATGCAGGGCACAGAGAGTGAGGCAGGCAGAACATGGAGAATAAATGATCTTGTAATCATTGGATCTGGATTTCTGTGGTTCAAAACACAGGGTCTACTCTTGAGAAACCAAAATTTGACACTAGAACAGCCACATATATACAGTGAGGAAAGCTACCAGCCAGGATAGTCGTACACATACATTTAGTAGCCTCTCACAGATTCAGTGGCCTGGTGCCCTCCAGATATTTTGGACAATCCCTGAGCCTGGCCATGTTGGCAAGGGCTGCTGAGAACTGTAGTCCAAAACATTTGGAAAACAAGCAATTGCTGAGCTCTGCTCTGGGCAAAAGCTGTCTGGTGCTCCCCTCCAATACAGAGAGACATAGATTGCAAGGCCTCTGTATGGGTTCAGGATGCCAAGTGATTTAATCTGCGGTGTGGTATAAACAGCCAGGCAATGGTCTCAGCCGTGGCTGCTCTGAGCACACCGGGAACTCAAGCCAGTGATCCCTGGAATGAATATACAAGATCCATGTGATTAGCCACAATTCCCTACATGTCATTGAATCCACAGGATGTGCACTTGGGAACTTTCCAGATCGCAGCTGTGGTGTGCTCCACTCTCACCTGTGAACTTGAAGGGCAATTTGGGAATTACTTCAGCATTGGGTATTTGCTACAACAAGATGCAGTGATGGCCACTGACTTGGACAGCTTTAAAGGGGGATTAGACAAATTCTGGGAGGAGAAGGCCACCAGTGGGTACTAGTCCTGATGGCTCGATGCTACCTCCAGCATCAGAGGCAGTATGTTTTGGTTTTCCAACTGCTGGGAATTCTGGGCAGGAGGCTGCAATTGCACCCAGGTCCCGATTACAGGTTTCCCATGGGCAGCTGGTTGGCTACCATATGAACAGAATGCTGGATCATATGGTCTGACCCAGCTGGCTCTGCTTATGAAGCACTCGAGCCTGCCAAGTTGAGGCAGGACATGCACTCCTTGCTGTGTGAAGAGACATGCTGAGAGTAGCAACTCTGCCAGCCACCAGACTGTTCATAAACATTCATAAGCATGCAAACAGATCTCACTGATGGAAGATGGCCCAGGATGAAAGCAAGGAACCTGCCCAGAGCCAGTGACAAAACCATATCAACCATTCCCCTGGGTATTCTTTAGACAGAGCAGGTTAAAGAAGGCTCCCCTCCAGCAAAACACTGGCAATCCTTAATCAACAGATCTCTGAGACTGGGGAGAAGGTTGTTTTATGCTGGGAAATGATGGTGCCAACATGCCACGTCCCCACCACCCTCACCTCTGCCATCCCAGAAGATGGTTCATGCCTTCAGTAGGGAAACATCCTGCCTCCTCATACTCACTTCCACAAGCCTGATCTCCTTGGCCAGATCTTTGATGAGCTGGGCTGGACGCACAGCGCCAGGGATTTCTTCCTCGTGCTCCGCCAGGGCCTGGGGAGAACAAAACCAAGTTGCTCCAAGGTCCAGCCCTCTGTGTTGGATTGAGAGGCCAGTCACGCAAGGAGATACCTCTGCAACAGGAGTGCAGAAGCTCAGGCCTGGGGGCCAAAACAGCTCCCCAGGGCTCCCCAAATGGACACATCCCTTTTCCTCTGAACACTGATTGTTCGGAGGTTTCCAGGCTTTTCTGCAGTTTTTCCCCATTCTAAAAGGTTGAAATGTTATCTGCTATGCTTTGGCTACTGGGAGGAATAGCTTTAAGTTAACTCATGTTGATATCTTTGACCCAGTCCCCTTTTTGCTTGTGGCCCCATCCAAGAGCTTCTCCAAAACAGAACTCAGCCCTTAGGTTGAACCCTACCTGTTGTAGGGTTCAACAACCCTACTCTACCCTTCCCCTCCAAGTGCCTGACACTTGGGGCTAGTCCCCACTGAGGTAAACAACCCATGCTTGGCCTGAGCTACTTCAGGTTTTAGACAGAAGCTGACATACCTGAAGTCTTCTTCATGGGACCCTAACTTCCTGCAGAGAAGAAAAGTTCATTCTAAAATGAACTGTTTCATTCTAAAATGCCAGTTTTCCATTTTGGATGATTTTCATTCCCTTTTGATTCTTAGCAGAAATGTGAACAAGCAGTGTCCCTAATTCACCATTGACCGCGTCAGCTACTAACTCAAATGCTCTTCGGTCAAAGAAGCATGTTCACAATCCTTTACCTCCTTCTTGGTCCAAGAGCGGAAGGCTGTGTTCAGGGCTTTGGCCCCATGAACCAAATAAGCAGCAGGGTGTCTGCGATTCTCTCGAAGACCTGCCAGGAAGACACACAGTGTGACCTGTGGTCACTCGCAGGCCTAGCATTGAGGGGGAACTGGGAATAGGCAAACTCAAAACCTACCTCGGAAGATATCCAGCAGGTGCTTGCCAACGTACCAACAGATGGTTTCAAAGTTTGGGAATTTGAAGAGGTCAGCTGTACTGAGGCGCTTTTCAATCTCGTAAGCTCTAGACAGGAGAAAAAGGAAAGGCGGGTAAAGTCTGAGCATATATATATTCTATGGTTTAAAAGAACCAGCAAAATTCTGTGCCATAGGAAACTAAATTCTGTGACCAATCAATCAATAAAAGCAAATAAAAAATAACCCACTCCAAAATGAATTGTCAATTCAGCTTGGCAGAACTTATTTCGAGTGATTTGTTCTGCTGCTGCTAAATGAGGAAAGGAGAAGTAATTCTACAGGCTGCTGAAAACCCAAGCCCTTGGACTGCTGGAAGCCTTATTCAGCAAAGCTCCAGTGATTTTGTCTGGCACTGCCTGTACACACCCACTTGTACTAGAAGAGCTAGAAATCCACACCTTGAAAAAATGGAGATACTTTGGACGTTTGTTCTGAACCCAACATTGCATTTTGTGCTCCTACAAAAATCACGACCTACACACAGCTCCATACCTGCTCTGAGCCCCATCAACTGTTTCTTCCCCAATGCTGGATCCTTCTAAGAGCATAGGAAGCCACCTTATACCACACCAGACCCTTGGTCCATCTAGGCCAGTGTTATTAGCACTGACTGGCAGTCACTCCTCAGGTTTTCAGGCAAGATTCTTTTCCAGTCCAATCTGGAAGTATCAGGGATCGGACCTACAACCTTCAACTTGCAGAACATGCTACCTCTGAGCTATGGCTTTCCCCTCTGTCCTACCAATTCCCAAGATCCTCCACTGTGGACAGCAAACTACATCACACCAGACTCACTTGAGTTGCATCTCAATGTTGAGACTGTGTAGAAAATTGCCCCCAAAGGCCAGGCAGTCAACAGGGGTCAACACTGCATGGATCCACCCTGAAAAGGCAAGGATGGAAGAACAAGTAAGCCACCTGGATGTAAGATCAGCCTCTTAGAAGCACTTGCCACTTACAAGACAAGGTTTGATGAGATCTTTGTCTGAAAAACTGAAAGAAAGGCAAATGGAAAGAGCGCTGCTGCTCTGGATGCCTCCAACGGCTGGATGCAAATGGGCCTTCCCCATTCTCTGCAGTGGAGAGTTTTCATCATTCAAAACAGAGGCACAAGGAAGGAGAGGAGCTACCACTGAACGGGGGGAAATGAAGGCTCAAGCAGCATTGCAATAGCAGTGGCAGTACTTGCAAGCTAAAGTTATTTGACTTGGCTCTCATGGGGCCAATACCTGTTGGTATGAAGAGAGTCTGGCCCTGTCGGACGGGGCAGCGATAGCACCTGTCCACCTGATCCCCAAAGAACATTTCATTCTGATTGGAGGAGCTGCTCCATGTCTCAAAGAGCGTCAGGTTTGCAGCAGTGGGACGCACCAGGTAGAATATCTTTTCTCCCTATGGAGAAGAAAAAGTTGGGAGAACAACCTAGGCACAGACATCCCCTTGCTCCCCTGCAACTTTTCCTAATATGCCACTTTCATCTTTGGCTCCCCAGATGATTGGAGTGAACAAAAATGCAGGGTAGACAAACAGAGCAAAGGCAGATGGCATGCAAGGGGCTGGGAGTCCCTGCAAAGAGACAGGGAGTCTGAAGGAAGCACTCTCTTCTTTACAGGGACATTTGAGATGGAGCAAATGGGCAGCAAGGTTGCCACAAGGCCTGTAAAAAAACCCTGCCTGCCTCAAACTAAGATGGGATGATATGGAGATTCAAAGAAGTACAAAGGGCCCAATGGAAATCTGTCTCCCTGTTCTCCCTGAATAGCTTGTGTAGTCCCTTAAAGTGAGCCCAACAGATGCTTTACCAACCTTTCAAGGATTTCATTACTTCCCTCAGCAGCTTATTGCAGCCAGTCACGTCTTTCACTAACTTTTAGTTTGCTATGTCCCTTCATACAGGCAGTTCCTGGCTTACAAACAAGTTCTATTCCTGAGCAAATTGATTTAAGCCAAAAGTGCATGCAAGTCAGACCACATATAATCAGCCCTTCACAATCATGGGGGTTGGGTTGTTCAGGACCCCCATGCAAGTGGAAAAACCATGAATGTCTCTAGCCTCCCATCCCCCGCTATCTAACCCACCAGTACTTCCTCTTTGCAGAAAGAAAGTACAGGAAAGATTTCCCTCTCCAAATGGGTGGGGTAGGAAGACATGCTTTGGAGGTCTCCCTCTCTTCCCTTTCACTTCCTCTCTCTCTGTGGTGATGCTTTGGAGGCCCTCTGTCTCTCCCCTTTCACTTCCTCTCTCCCCCCCCCTCGCCTCCCTCCAGTGATGGTGATTTTCTGCAGTAATTTTTAAAATTAATAGGTTTTACAGCACTTCTTTCATAAGTATGGTTTGTTCACAACTTGGATGTTCATAGCTCAAGGACTGCCTGTATATAAAGAAGCCCAAATAAAGAACTATATTCTATGCTAGGGATGTTGAACCTCTTTCAATTCAAGGGCCAAATTCTATTTCAGATAAGTTTTCAAAGGCCTCATTCCAGATTCCAGTGGTAGACTGCTGATGGCAAAAGGGGTTGGGCTAAAATGAAAGGGTGTAGGGCCAAAATCCCAAAACAGCAGCACATTCTTGCTAAGAGTTTTTACTGTTCAGGGGATAGTGTCATGGCCCTCTGGAAAACCCTGGAAGGATGGATTTGGGTCCTGGGCCTGAAGTTCTGTGCCCCTATATTCTGTACCAAGGGAACTGATGCTCTGTACCAAGAAGAGCTGAATCTTGTAAGATGGCATATTTTCAAACCTATTTTGACAGCCATAGAGTCTAGAAACAAGTGTTTGAAAGTACAGTTCAGGCTTCCCAAAAATTTAAATCTGCAGCCATAAACTTAATCTGGGATGCTTTTCCCCCCTGAATTTGCATGAAATCACAGAACATATGTTTCTTCAGTTTAAACCAATATTTTTGACTTGTTCTGGGTGGAGCTCTGGCCAAATTTAGCCAAATCTTAGCTTCCCACTTTTTTCTGGATCCAACATATCCAGTTTCTAAAAGTCTCACCACACAGCAATGAAGAAAAAACATACTGATTGTAGGAATATACAGTAGCAGCATTCCTACAGTCAGTGGCAATGGAATTAGGAACTAATATATGATACATGGATCAAACTGAAAGCAAGAACCATATCTTTGCTGATTAGTTCTTGCTTTCCATGGGAAAAGCCTCCTTCGGCTTTCAACAACATTCAGTCAATTCACATGGCTAAGCAGGACGGTCATGTTCATTGCTTACAAAACAAAAGCAGGAATACAAGGGCAACAGCAACGGTCACTAATAGGGGCCATACTAGACTGTAACACTTCTCTATGCATTTTATTTTTATCTTGCCACTCAGTTCTAAACCCTTGTCCCTGACATACTAGTTTTCTACATACAGGGAAACCTGTAAAAAGGTGGTGGGTAGGCAGCAAGGAGAGAGACATTCAGACTCAAGCTGGGACATAAGAGGGGGTAAATACAATTGTGTGGCTTAACTCTAAGAATCCATTTGCACCACACCCTCTTTGTCACCTCCTTACCCGCAACACATGATACCAGACAGAGGTGCCCCCAAAGTCAATGTGGAAATCTGTGTAGCTGTCCCGCACTCCCATCAGGCAATACTTTTGCACATTGGGTCGCTCAAATACCGACTCCTCCGGCCACAGGTTCTCCACCCAGGATAACTTTCGCACAATCTTTGGGGTCTCCACCAAGTTAGAGAGCCTGGAAAAATGTCAAAGGAAGACAGAATGGACTGAATGCATTCCAAACATTCCTTCTGACGGAGTTCCAGTGTGTGCCAGCTGACAGATTATTAGATTTAAACCAAAGGCATCACTTTTTAAATCCTTACACATATAAACACTTTGCCATGTAAATGTTAATGATTAGCAATTAATAGAGCTTTTGGAGCTTTCAAAGCATTTCAGCGCCAAGATCAAATAATACTACTACTGCCAGTTTACATGTAGAGGGAATGGGTTTGAGGCTGGGTGGAGGGCAGGCTGCCCAAGGCCACCAAATGGATCAGTAAATGAGGGGAAGAAGTGCCACAGGGAAACGCATATATCTTTTCCCCTTTTGAAAACTGAAAAGCGGCCTTGGCAGCTTTTGTGACAGAACAGCAGTGTGGAATGGGGGCCACAACCCTCACTCCTCCCCATATGTCCACTGGAAAGCAATCACAGCTAACTGCTAGTGCAAGTCAGGAAATGAGATGGGAACTCCTTTGCACTATTGCTGCCTGGTAATTTGCTCATGCAGGTTCATATGCATCTGTGTTTTCCCACCACAGTGGAGAAGAGAGAAACCCTGACAGTCTGCAAACCAGGTTCTGAATCTTTTCTTCCAAGATGAGAAAACCAGCTCCTCGGAAGGGGTAAATGAACTATCTGCTAGTTCTGCTACTTCTTCAGGAAGGTGCTTTTCAACAATTTTCAACAAAATCCTATGTAATGTCTAAGGCTCCAAGATGAGATGCTGAACAGGAGTCTTCCCTGAAGTCATCAGGGGTGCAAAACCTCTTTAAGCCCAAGGGCCAAATTTTAATTTCAGAGAAACTCTCAGGGGACACACTCCAGTGGAAGGCATATCTGGAGGCATTATGAGAGGGTTCAAAAAATACCAAGCCCACATATTTCAAATTTAGGTTTTAGTGCTGGTAAGTAAGCTTCAGGAGACAGGTTTCCTAGAGAGGGGAAAGAACTTCATGAAAGCCAAGAAAGTGCCACATTACTGGTGGCTGGGGGAAAGAGGGCATAGCCATCCTGGCAGACTTGGTCCCGGGGCTTGCAGTTCTGCACCCCTGCACTACATTGATATAACAGCTCCCCCACCTCTGCCTCTCTGTGAAAGGAGCAGGGAACCTTTTTCCTGTTGGGATCCATCCCAACTGAGTCTACCTTCCAAATTGGGTGCGACCAGAAGCAGAAATGAGCAGAGGTCCATGTTGGATGGACAATGTCTCAGAAACTCTCCCATGTCATTGCAACTCCAGGCTTAAAACCTTCTTTTCAGTTCTGTTTCACTGCTAATGTACCAGATTAAACATTCTGAAAGCTCCCTTCCCATGCAGGCTACATGCTCTCCCCAATATTTAAAAACTCTCAAGATTGCCACCTCTTACTCGGGTGGCCTCCTTTCTCCCAGTAAGGGTTTTTTAAACAGCTGCAAAGGCAGAAAGACCTTACATGGGCAAAGGAGCACTGCCAGGAAAAAAGTGGCAAAGCGACATCCAGCATGGAATACTGAAAATATGACAGGCTTCCATCTTCTCGCCTTGGAGCACTTGCAACCCAACCCAGTCTGTCCAAGCCACAGTTGCCTTCTGAATGTCCCATCTCCAGACAGCTGGTTGCTCTCCCAGCCATGGCTGAAGAAGAGGTGAGAAGAGATCCTTGCCACTGGGCCACCTCCTGGACCCAGACAGTGTCTGATGGGCTGCACTCCCCACTGCAGAGACACCAGAACAGCATCAGAATCCAGTGATCACCAGAGGGAGCATGGAGCAGGTGACTCATAGTCTGGGGGCTTTCCTCTCCTGCTTTACACCCTCCACTTAACAGAAAGTCTGAGTTTCCCAAAGAAACACCCATATCCTCTTATGCTTGTCTGTGCTCCCAACTGCCTGTTATATACCTCCCCATCTCTTCACATTTAGGAGAACAAGGTAGGCAGAAAAACTTGCATCACGAAACAGTACCAAGAGAAGGGGAAAATTAAGAAAAAGTTCAAAGGGAAGAGATGGAATTTTCAAAAAATGTTCAAACAAAGTAAACAGGTAACAGTATAGGAAACAGAATAAAAGAATGAAGTGGGTATATAAAGTTTTTGAGAAAAGGCAGTAAGGAGGAAAGAGGCTGACAAAGAAAGAGACAGAAAGAACTTCCTGAGGCAGCACAGAAGGTGGTCCAAGAACTGAGGAAAGAGGCGGGAACTCCTTCTATATATAGCAATTGCTAGAGCAAGGGAGGAGTTCCTGCCAAAACACTCCCAGCTATGAAATCTTCCCCACAACAGGCTCCATGCAGGTGCAGAGCCCTTGTGTGTGAGGCTCAGAGACCACAAAGAAGAACATGCAGATTTTTGTTTTGCTCCATATGGGGACAAATCAAGTCAGGAGGAGGGGAATAGCTCAGCTTCCTTTCCAAAGCTGGGGCTTCCTCTTTGAGAGGAATTTCCCTAGTCATGTAGCTGCACATCTGTTCTCCATCCCCAGCCCACTTGCCTGGTCTCAGAGAATTCCAGGCTGATGACGTTGAGGACTTTCTCCCTGCGGCTGCTGCAGTAATAGCTGACAAAGTCACCCAGGCGCATCTTGAGGTCAGCTTGGCGTGTTACATCAATTACATCAATCTCCTTGTCAGCACCTGTTGAAAACAGATATGCTCCATGCTGGATAAGACAGATGATGGGGAGGGGAGCAGGAGGGTGCTGTAGCCAGAGAAAATGGTAGCAGAGCACCTTTTCCCAAACATTTGGCTTCACATCCCTGCCTTTATGAAACAGTGTCACTTTAACTCTGTAAGCTCAGCAGTGTGAAGTGCTCCCTCTTGTGGCTCCTTTACTCCAGCACCTTGGCCAGCAACGGATACTTCAGTCAAAGAGATGGCTGTCCTCTGCAGCTAGTCTCTGCACAAACATCATTCATTTCTGGAGTGATAACCACAGTGGAAGAGAACCCAAGAAACACCTCCTGCTAAAGCTTACATTATCAAGGTGTACACAAGGTGTTCCGCCAGCTTCAGTCTGTGGCCATGCCTCACCCCCATAGGGACAGGGGTGCAGCTTAGGCTCTGGTAACCGCCAGGTTGGATCACTGCAATGCATTCTGTGTGGGGCTGTCCTTGAAGAGAGTTTGGAAACTGCAGCACCAACATCTGGAAACTGTGGCAGTCAGAATTTGTTAGCATATAGCACTAATCCTAGCCTGCTTGCACTGATGGCCCATACATTTCTAAGCCCGATGCAAGGTACTGCCATGGATCTATAAAAGTCTGAATAGCTCAGGACTGCAATATCCAATGGAGAGCCTCTTCGAGCTTGAAAGTACCCCTACACTGAGGTCCCCCTTAGAGTGCTTCCATAGAGGGAGTTCAGAGGATGGTAGCAAAGGAGAGGGTTGTGGCCACCCAACTATGAAATGCTCTCCCCAGTGAGGCCCAGCTGGCACCAACAATGACATCTTTATGGAACCAAGTCAAAGCTTTCCTCTATTTACAGGCATCTGGAGGAATGCAACAGACTTTCTATAGATCACTGATTTTGGTTATAGTCTGCACTGATGTTTTTGGTTAGTTTACTATGTTTTGGGATTTTAATAGAAATTGTTTTTAGCTATTTTATATTTTGAATGCATGAATAATTTTGCCATGCTTTGATTCTCTTTAAAGAGAACGGCAACTAAGCAACTTGGCAAGTACTAATAATACTAATTTCTCATTCTAATACCAACACTAATACCAATATCATTCTAATACCAATACTAAGTACATGAGTAACACCAAATGGATGTCATTTGCAAATACAGTATTAGGCAGATGTGGGCATTCCAAAGTTGTTCTTAATGATTTTCAGGTAATTAGGCCAGTATGTGTGTGCATGTGCAACACTGAAGCTGCCCCAACCACCCCAATGGAAGAGCAGGACTTGGCAGAAACAGAGGAGAGGCTGTCAGTTTATCAAGCCTGGTTCACTGGGTTAAAAACCATTAGTGCAGCTTTCCTCCACTTGGTGTCCTCCAGTAGGGTATCACTTGCAGCATCCTCTGCCAGCCAAACTAACTGAAGTTACTGGGAGTCGTAATTCAAGATATTTGGAGGGTACCAAACTGGAGAAGGAATATATGTGGAAGGGTCCCAAACTCAGAGGCTTTCAGTCGCCTTATACAGGGGAGAGTATCTTTGCCTGCCTATCTTCCCACTCTGCATTTTTGCTGGGTGGGGTTTTTTACCCATCTAGCTGGAATATCTCAGAAGAGGAGGTAAGGGACATGGAGTGGCTTTAGAATGCTTCATATCCTTACCATTCCCATCGCATCCCCTCCCCATGAAATGGTCCCTTTGCTGAGGTTGTTTTCCTGACCTCAGAGCAGCCAGCACAGTTCTTTCCATGCCAGACAAGTTCCGACTGCCACCTCTGAGCTTGGAGTCCCCAGTTTCAGATCTAGGACTCCAAGATCCCCTTCAGATGCAATCCTCCAACTTCCTGACTTGGTCTGAGGAGGAGAGCATAGGATTATTTTGGAATCTCAGCTCCATACTCCTGCAATCTTAGAGCTAGGACTCCAAAGGCTGGGGGGCACCCCCCCCCCCCCCCCCCGGCAGCCATTGTGAAAAGAACCATTCTGGGTGCCTTCCCTGAGGCCACACCTGCACCTTGGAGGGGCAAAAAAGAGGCATGCTGAAGATGGGGAGCTGAGAAGGCTGGCGATGAGGACGCATGCCAATTCCTATTGGCATCCCAGCCTCTTTCCCTTCCTTTTCCTGGTGCTTTATCTAGATGGCCAAAAAGGACCATTCAGGCAAAATTCAGGGTGTGAGGTGTGGCAGGGGCACAGATTGTTGCTGGTGTGTCTCCTTTCCTACACAGGCTGCAGAGAAGCCACTCAGTGCCATACACTTCGGGCAGGGGTGAAAGGCTTGTGCCATGTGTGTGTGTCAATGATCCTCAGTTCCTTTGTCTTTCTTACATTTAATCAATATGCAGGATGCACATGCTGCTGTCCTTAAACGTTCACAAGTATTCCATGTCTACACTGAGGACTATGTAAGCTGCCTTGTATTCGTCACAAGAGAAAAAGGCAAGATATAAATGCCATGTAATACAATATAATAATATATAGCATAACATTTAAATCATAACAACTGCATTGAAAGTTTTTTCTCAGTTATTTCAGGTCAAATACCCGTAATGTATTGGGACAAATATAACAGGGTACAGCTTTAAATATGTTATTTTGTTTGTGTTTAAAATTGAAATTGTGTTATTTATCAAAACTGTTCTCAATTTTGTATATTGAAATTTTAAGCAGAGTATTTTGTTATTAGTGTATCTCTGATTTATGAGTTCCTCTAAACTGGGAAGAGAGCTTCAACTATTGGGTGGTACAGTAATGAAATATACAAACAAACATGCTCCATTAAATCACTGCCTAATGATTTTCAGATGCAAACTGGGAATGTTCTAATGAAAATGACCACATGAAAACTAACTTAATTTGCATTCGAAGATGTTCTCATTTAACATTCTTTGAAAAAATCCTGCCAATGCTCATTGGCCAGAGCAGATGAAGGCAGGCGTGAATAGAATTCTTACTGACAACTGGGGAGCACACCTCCTGTGCCATGCCCCTTTCATTTCTGACAGATGCTTTAAAAATAACAAAATAAAATAAATCCTGAAAATATAGGGACTTGGAGCCCACACACCATGTTTACAGCCCTCCTTCCAAAGGGGGACATGCTTGTAGCTGCAATGCCATCACTTTGGCAGGCATCTACCTGTCCTGCATTTGACTCACTTGGGCTCGGTTGACAGCCGTTTTTGCTCCAGCTGCCTCCCTATGAACTGGTTCATATGGCTTAGATCCACCATAAGTCAAGGAAACCTCTGCAGATGAGCAGTTAAAGAAGAATGTGGGGAACAACTGCATTGTTGGCCACCTCCATTACTGGCAAGATCAGGCGGTATATCCTGCACCATTATGTTGGGCATTGAGGAATGGGCATCTAAATGGCCTAAGACGCACAATATGATAGTTTCCTCCACATTTCCTCACTTACTTTATAAGCCACAATCCAGCGGCATGCAGAGAGACTCTCCAGAACAGGAAATGTAGAGCAAATAATATTAATCCTATATAATCTCTCTCTCCCCTGCCCCATGAAGTGATACCCAGAACTATATCAACCAGTTCAGCAAGCAAAAGGCACTGTTACCTACAATCTGGTGGCCTCCCCACCTCCCCCGGCTTCACAGTTCTGCAGTTAGATCACTCCCAGTGGAGTTCCTCTATGGTCGCTCTGGTAGCCAGCCCGAGAACCCAGACAC
Organism: Varanus komodoensis; assembly: GCF_004798865.1. Taxonomy (NCBI): domain Eukaryota; kingdom Metazoa; phylum Chordata; class Lepidosauria; order Squamata; family Varanidae; genus Varanus; species Varanus komodoensis. Next base: position 713,413 of record NW_025335972.1, read on the forward strand.
TCACCCACATAATGCTCCACATCACGCACGGTGAATGAAGGTGGAGGGAGGGTCATGCCTAACCCATCTTTCTTCAGGACAAGGATGGGCACGCTGAAGCTGTTCTCCTCCAGGAACTCTACTGTCAGCTGGGTCCCACTTGGCTTTAGGATCACCTCGTCTGCACTGGAGAAGCAGGAGAGAGAGTGAGGCCTGAGTCATAAACCTAACCCACACTGGCAGATGGGTATAAATCCTGCTTGGGCACATCTATCAGAGAATAGGAAAACTCCTCAGGAACTCACTAGATTATCACTGTGCAGATGCTGATTTTATAATGCACATATCTGCATATTATACTCCCAATAAATAATAAACACTATAAAGTTACCAAAATGCAGTAGTATTATAACAGTTAAACTGAAATATAACATTTCTTTTAGTTTTTCTTAGATGCTTTATTTGAAACCTGGCTTTTAAAAATGTACTTCTTGGTTTGAGTTGATTTGTTATTTAAACGAATCCACCTTCTATCCCACAATGTGTTTGCCAAGCCATTTTTTCCTATCCTACTGACATCAAATAACCAGCAACTGAGAGCAGGACACTGTGGGGCAGAATGCCAAACAATGAAAGGAACCAGAATGTGAGCTCCTGATGAAGGAGAGCAGGAATAAGGAGGTGGCTGTAAGAGTGACATGCATGTGCTCTGCCTTGTCCTGGAAATGGTCCTCCTATCTCCTTCAAGTCACTCGAAGCACCAGGGAGTTCCCTTGTTCCAAAGCCTTAAGCCTCTCTGCTGCCTACTTTCCAGCATTCTATACTGAAGAACGATGGATCTCAGTAAGCCCCAAGCAGGGAGCAATTCTGCAATATTCTCCTGAAGGAACAACCATGTTTACAGGGGAGTAACATAATGGATAACACTCCAGAAGTGGCTATGGGTCTTCCTAAAGTTACATATGGTTACAGACTACTTTCTGTCCTTTAAGCTGCCCCCCTTCAGCCTCATTGGCAGCTAGGCTGCCCGTGAGCTGATTTAACTGGGGCTACATAGGTGCTGACATTTCCCGCAGTAACAGTACAGCTCTAGGTAGGGGCAGAAAGTTGGGAACATGAGATCCCATCACTGGGGTCCAATGCTTTAACTGGCAAAAAGAGCCCTGATTGATGACTACATTAGTTCAGCATTTCTGCCCTATTCACAGTTGCCAAGTGAAATGAGGTCCTAGTCAGATGGCTTGTGCCTGAGTAGGCCACTTTTGTCTGAGAAGGCTTTCCTGGCCTCCCAAGAGGAAAGGTTTCACTCTCTCTGTGGAACAGCCATACTGCAAAGGGGATTATGGAATGCCTTTCCTTCTTTTTCTCCTGAGTGATTGAGACAATCTAAAACACAATCTCACCTAGGAAATGTCCTGCTACGAAGTTCCTTGATAAACTGACCACTACCAGTCTTCACTGCCTTGCCAACCTCTTTGTTTGTAGATGAGTCAAGCTGTTTCAGGTTCCCCCGGCGCCGTTTCACTAAACAGAACACAGATGCACAAAAGAGAAGAGAATCAAAAATTACCCAAGTACAGCAAGAATATGAGGACAAAAGAATGGTGACATTCTCTCTCTCTCTTAGTCAACTGACTGACACATGAGTGGGCTATTGCAGTGTTAAAAAACATAGCAGGTGTTTCTCGCTCGCTCGCTCTCTCACACACACACACAAACCCCAACCAGCATCCCTACCTAAAGGACTTCAGGTAAGGGAATCCTTCTGAAACCCTGAAGAGCTGAGTGCTATTAAGCCAGATTAGCTTTTCCCAACCTGGTGTACTTCAAACATTTTTTAACATCAACTCCCATCAGCTCCAGACAGGGCAGCTAATGATCAAGAATGATGGGAGATGCAATCCAACAAAATCTGGATGCAATGCAGTACATTGACCCCTAATTCTTTAATCCTAACACATCTAACCCTAACCTTCCCCAAAATGGAGGGCTTAAATCAGGGACAGTCAGCCTTCTAACATCATGCCATTATTTAACAGTTTGCTAGATGAAATAACACCTGCAGTCATAGCTTCTAAAAAAGGCCACATCATTGCTATAATTCCCTCATTCCAAAGCAATTAAATTCAGGGTTTGTCAACACTGAATTGACCATGCCTAGGACTATTAGCAGGGCTGCCTTTACGTGACAGTGTTCTGAAGCATGTGGAAATGTGCATTAGGCACTATATGCTGAACAATCTGATAAGCTCTCCTTTTACTTTTAAAAAGTGCACTCCTAGCTGGAAAGCATACACTTAAAGTTGTGTGGGCAATACCTATTGAGAGCTCAGAAACGAGAAAGGGGACCATATAAGATTCTCAGAAGTTGGCTCCTTGCTCTTCCACATGACTAGCAACTACGTTGTGTCAGTGAATAGGTTATGTAAAACCATTAAAAAGTGAACAGATGAAAAAAATCTGCATAACCAGACTGAACTGTGTGAAACATTAGATATGCAACGAGATGGTGCCAATCGAAGCAGATTATCCGCATTTGCTGAATCTGAATAAATCATGCAAATTGCAGAATTGGCATAGTACAGAACTATGATTTTTTTAGACTTGGAATGAGAAGTCAAATGGGCCTTAGGAAGTCTGAGCAACAAAAAAGCTAGTGGAGGTGAAAGTATTCCAGCTGAGCTATTCAAAATCCTAAAAGACAATGCAGTAGAAGTGCTACACTCAATATGCCAGCAGTATGTGGATCAAGAACTACCAGAAGTACAGGCAGGATTTCGAAGAGGGAGAGGAACTAGAGATCAAATTGCCAACATATGCTGGATCATGGAGAAAGCTAGGGAGTTCCAGAAAAACATCTACTTCTGCTTCATTGACTATGCCAAAGCCTTTGATTGTGTGGATCACAACAAACTGTGGCAAGTTCTTAAAGAGATGGGAGTACCTGACCATCTTATTTGTCTCTTGAGAAACCTATATGCGGGTCAAGAAGCAACAGTGAGAACTGGACACGGAACCTCTGATTGGTTCAAAATTGAGAAAGGAGTTTGGCAAGGCTGTATTCTGTCACCCTGCCTATTTAACTTATATGCAGAGCGCATCATGAGAAAGGTGGGGCTAGACGAATCACCAGTTGGAATTAAGACTGCCTGGAGAAATATCAACAACCTCAGATATGCAGATGATACCACTCTAATGGCAGAAAGTGAAGAGGAACTAAAGAGCCTCTTGATGTGGGTGAAGGAGGAGAGCGCAAAAGTTGGCTTGAAACTCAACATTAAGAAAACTAAGATCACGGCATCCAGTCTATCACTTTCTGGCAAACAGATAGGGAAGAAATGGAGGCAGTGACAGATTTTATTTTCCTGGGCACCAAGATCACCACAGATGGGGACTGCAGCCAAGAAATTAAAAGACACTTGCTCCTGGGGAGGAAAGCTATGGCAAATCTAGACAGCATACCAAAAATCAGAGACATCACCCTGCCAACAAAAGTGCATATAGTCAAGGCTATGGTTTTCCCAGTTGCAATGTATGGCTGTGAAAGCTGGACCATAGGATTGAGGCCTTTGAATTGTGGTGCTGGAGGAGACTCCTGCAAGTCCCTTGGACCGCAAGGCAATCAAACTGGTCGGTCCTAGAGGAGATCAATCCTGACTGCTCTTTAGAAGGCCAGATACTGAAGATGAAACTCAAATACTTTGGCCACCTAATGAGAAGGAAGGACTCCCTGGAGAAGAGCCTAATGCTGGGAACAATAGATGGCAAAAGAAGGAGGGGACTGCAGAGGATGAGGTGGCTAGATGGAGTCACTGAAGCAGTTGGTGTGAGCTTAAGTGGACTCTGGGGGATGGTTGGGAACAGGAAGGCCTGGGGGAATGTTGTCCATGTGGACGCGGTGGGTCAGACCCGACTTCGTGACTAACAACAGCAACAAACAATAATATAAAACCTTGTTATCATAAAGTGCTGGATTGAAGCTGGACTGAAAAATTAGCATAAAACTAGACTAGCATGGGTGCATAGTATTTTGGAGCAGAGGAACTGGAGCAGAACTGCATGAGGAACTGGAGCAAAGAAACTGTTTTTCTCCAAACTGTAAACATCCTTTAATAGACAGACTGTGTGTTTATATGATGAAGCTTCTTTTGTCAAACACAAGGACTAGAAACTTAAGAAAAAAAACAAAACACCCAAAGTTCTAATTCACAGAAATTAGCAGATCTGTGACAAAATAACAGACATACAGCCAACGGCATTCTTGCTTCTGTTCTTTCACATCTGCATCCAGCTGGAAAAAGACACATAACTTACAACAGGATCATAACTTACTGACAGATGGTCCATGAAGAAGTTGGCAATTAGGGCAATGATACAAGTCAATGTCAGCTGCTGCATCCTCTTCTACTCCAACACAGCTTGAAGAAAGAGAAAGACAGTCACATACTTCTCAAAAGCACAGGAAGCAATCTCTACAAAAAAGTAACACCCAGAAGTCCTTTGCCCAATCAACCAGGCCTGACAGCCCAACACAGACCCACAGCATATCTCAATCACAGACAGCAGAGCTCTTATTTTCTGCTCAGAGAGACAAGGGGTAGAATACCTCAGAACCACAATACACATCACTATGCCAGATGGACCCCTTTCTCTGAGTCAGTTCTTCATATTCTAAGCAAGCATATCCTAATGACTTGCTGGAATCAAAGCCAACAGCCAATCAAAGCCAAAGATTGCTTTCCAATGTTGACACTTTGGGCTTAAAAAGAAGTTGCACCAAGGGAACCGTTCTTTTTGTTTAGTAGTCCATTGACAGTTCCATCCTGTAACTTGGAAGTGAAGCTGTCTTCACCTATTTTAATGCCCTATAGGGCATAGTGCAGGAGAACCACTCAGTGCAGCAAGCTCTGAGTAGCCTCTAACAGTCAAAGAAACAATATTTGCAAGATGAACTAACAGCTTGGCACAACAGAGTGCCATTTCACATTTCTATGTTCGTTGACATATGCATACACTCCATGCATGTATAAAAGGAAATGGAAATGTGCACAGAAAATAAAACCACTGGATCTTCTATTTGTGCAGTGCTTCTACAACTTCCATTTCTGCTCATTGCTTAATACTCTGTATTGCTTATGCCAAGAACCTTTTGGCGGGGAAGTGGGAAGAATTATTTCATGCTTTTAATGCAAAGCAATTAGCATTGGCAGAGTTTAAGACAGGGTGAGAAACCTGTGGTCCTGCAGAAGTTGTTGGACTGCAGCTCCTATCATCCCACACTGGCTGATGAGAACTGGAGTCCAACAACATCTAGATGGCTGCAGTTTCCTCGGCTCAACCTTAAGGAACATAAACTGTTTGTCAGGCACACGTGTAAACTCTGTTGCTGAATGCATGTATTTATGAGTCAGTGCTGTGGTCCCCCCTAAATCTATTTCTAGCAACCATCCACAAGCTTCTATATTCAGAAGTAGTATGCCACTAAATACTAGACAATAAGGGCAAGTAAGAAGGAAAAACCTTTCCCTGCTGTGCCTCACTAATGTGCAGAGAGAGAAATTGGTTTGACTGCTTTTGGAAAGCAGATGCAGGTCTATGGTCTGATCCACTAGAGCAATTATTATACCAACTGATAAGTGACAGTGGCCACAAAAAGTTATGCCAGAATAAATAACTGTGATAGTCTTTAAGGCAAGCCTCTTTATTGTTCTTGCTGCAACAGACTAACATGGGTAAGTCTCTGGAAATTATCTGTTGAGTGCTTTTGACATGTTCTACCCATGCTCCTGACCAGGGCCCCAAAATCAAACCCAGCACCCCAAAGAGAATCCATGCCCTGGATTTCATGAAGCAAAGAGGCACCACTTCCTCCTCCCCAAATACCAGTCCCCTTCAGCTGTGGCTTCTCACCTGCCATGGAACCAGTCCTGACAAACGTCACATTCGATCATGAAGCGGGTGACATCGTAGGGCAGGCGACAGAGACAATACACGGGGACAGAAGCCATGGTGGGGAAGGGGGGGTGCTCCAAGTTCAAGCAAAGGCAGACCCTCAGGAGTTGCACAACATCAAACTGTCCACTGCGGCAAGTTGGAGAAGCCGGTCATGCTGAGGCCTGAGGAAAAGTCAGCCTGGTCCCCACTAGGGGAGGGGGCAAAACATTTCACCTACCTCCCCTCTACTTCTCAGGCACCAACCTTCATGCAAAATGCAGCTGCTCTTGTTAAGTCCGTCTTATCTATTTCCACCTAAGGAAGTGTGTTTAAAACCATCAATTTTAGCCCACAATTTAAGAGGTTCCTGCTAAGAATCTAAAATTCTTAAAAACATTTTTCCAGGCTCTCAGCTCACCCCGTCAAAGACTCCTACCGTTGAGAAGTCTGCAATCCCCTTTCCTCCTACAATTGAAGGAGTGCCTCCTTGTCTTCTTGGGCTACCAACCCGATTCGGGGATGTCACCCTCGCAGATGGTAAAATCTCAAACTTTCCTCGCTTCTCTACCAGTTTCTCCCCAGGAGAGAGTCTCAGTTTTTCCTTCAGCCTGACAAAGAGCGCTATAATTACCCCTCTCTCCAAGGGCAGCCTTTCGATTGCGTTCCCCTCTCCGGCCCCACAACTCCCTAAATTTCCAGCCAAGCCTCCCCTTACTCCCACGAGTCTTGTCTTGGGGGGCTACCCCTGCTCTAGAGCAGGGATTTCCCTTTCTCTTATTGCCCCAGGCCCGGAGGCGGACGCGAGGCACTGCTGATTTATACGCCTGGTCCCGGCACCTTCTCCCCGGCGGAACGGTGTACTCCAGGTCGGGGATCGAGGCCTTCGCGGGGCAAAGCGGCTCCAGTAAGCTTTTCTTCGGCTGAAAAGGCCTCAGCGAGGCCCAAGATCCTGCTTTTCCCTCTGCTTCTCAATAAAGTTTATTCAAAACAAGGGAAAGGAAAGGAAGAAAATAGAGGAGGGGCCGGCGGCCATCTTAGGGGAGGCACAATGTGGGACGTCCAGGTGGCCATTTTGAGAGTGGCGATAGCTCAGAGATCCAAACGGCGCCAAACGGTGAGAACTAAGCCAGCTATTTTGAGGTGGAGATTAAGGGGAGGACTTCATCCGTAGACATACATTGCTGAGCTCCTACGGAATGGAGTGGCCAATCAGTTTCAATGGACGCGGACGAGATATCTTGGCTACTTTTGACGCCATTTCCCCCTCTCTCGCGCGTAGGAAAAGTGACAGCTGCAGCACCGGAAACAATGGAGAAATCTGGGAATTAGTGGCTGAGATTTGGTCGCAGTGTCGCGTTGCCCTCTCCGGGCAGGACCAAAGAGTTCACGCCCTGGCGTGACTCTATACTTTTTTTTACCCGGAAATAAGTCTCTCTGTGTGCAAGGGGCTTATTCTCTACTAAAGATCTAATCCTACGCAAGTCCTTTTCTATCTAGACGCTAGATGTGCGTAAGATTGAGGCCTACATAGGCTTTTTTCCTGTCTACAAATGCATAGGATTGTGCCTTAAGTGTATTTGGAATTGTAGCCGAACTTATGTTTTATTACATGTGAAAACATGTAATTTTATTTAAAAGAGAAAAATAAAAAACACGTCTTTTAAATGTCCTGCCCATGCAAATACAAATAGTTTTATGGCCATTATCCTGATATTATAGTTCTTAAATGGTGGTGGAAAGACTTGTGGCTGAGCAAAAGCTGGTTACAGCACATCTTACAAGGTACTTTAGTGCTATTCTCATATTACTAGGAAAGGAGACAATAAATGGAACAGCCAACCCTGTAGTGTTGGATTAATACTGTTAATACAGGAGTTTTAGGAACAGAACCAAAGCTCTGTGTGCATGAATGTTTTTTATGTTATTTATTCACATTTGCAATAGAGTTGTCAAAATATATTAATGTAGTCCTTGCATTGCTATCTTCATGTTTATATTACTGCATTTGATGAGGGACTGCGCTGGTGCTTGGTCCAGAAGCTGTTGCTGATCAGCAGGTGGAGGCCAGCCTGCAGAGTGGAGCATCTGATGGTAGCGTTCAACCAGTATTGGCTACCTTTTACCTACAGAGCCACATTGCTGTTGGCATATAAAAGCCCTGGACATCTTGGAGGATTGCTTTTCCTAGAGATATACCTATTTGAACACTAATGTCATTGAAGCTGTTTGTACCACAACTTGCAGATTACCATCATGTGGCAATCCAGAAGCAAGCTTTTCTCACCCTGTAAATATCCCTCCTTTGTGTGTGGGAGCCACCAACTGTGGCAAGTACTAGTCACAAATGAAAGACCCTTCTTCTCACCCAGACCTTCTCTGCTGATTGTGCTGCTCCAACTGTTTGCCAGCTCTTGGATTTTGATGTTTCTATTCAGAATGCCTATCCTTTGATTTTACATGGTTTTAATGGAGACATTTTGTATTTTCCCTTTTGCTTCAAGATGTATCTGTAGGTATGGTCAAGCTGTTTATAAATGTAAATAAAGTACAAATAAATATTTATAATAATACCCCTGCAATGTAGCCCAGTGTCATTGCCAGAGTAGAAAGCTTGGTGGGGAGGATGTTGTTGTTGTTAGTCGCAAAGTCATGTCCAAGCCATCACGACCCCATGGAAAACATTCCCCCAAGCCTTCCTGTCCTCCACCATCCCCCGGAGTCCACTTAAGCTCACACCGACTGCTTCAGTGACTCCATCTAGCCACCTCATTCTCTGCCGTCCCCTTCTTCTTTTGCCTTCAATTGTTCCCAGTGTTACTGGATTCAGCCAGTCAACAGCTGGGGCAAACCCAGGTGGACCCCAAACCCGAGCCAAATAGAGCCTGAGACGAGACTTAGAGCCAAAATCAGCTTTATTCTAGTGCACTATAGAATAAAGGGAGACAAAAGGGGACATTCAGCCCAATGCGGTGTCTCAAAAGTTGCACCCTAGTACATGCCTAAGTAACCAGTTAGGTCTCTTAATACACATCTAATACATCGATACATCAATTTATGCACCCCCTCCCATGCTGGAGAAAGAGGCCTTTCTTCTGTCAAGGACCAGACATTTCCCATGTCTATTTCTTATCTGCTCGAGATTCACACAGGCTTGCCATGTTCTTACTCCCTGCACATTTGCAACTTTCATGGCAGCTAGAACCAGTTTCCACTGTCCCTTTGATTACTGTAGGCGAGGTCAGGCTAGCGTGTTAGCTGTGGGTTACACAAAGTTCATTTTGTTCTTATCTGCCCTCCCTTCTGGGACAGTATAACTGTGTTGTTTTTATTATGTGGCCTTCCTCTGGCCAATTACTTTTGGGGTGCTGCAAATGGCAACACCAGCATTAGGCTCTTCTCCAGTGAGTCCTTCATTAGGTGGCCAAAGTATTTGAGTTTCATCAGAACAGTCAGGGTTGATCTCCTCTAGGACTGACTGGTTTGATCGTCTTGCAGTCCAAGTGACTGGGGAGGATACAACCCTGTAAATAGAATCAACTTAATGTACTTAGGATCATGTTAGAATCCCATAGAAACTCTTTTGCATGTTAATCACAATAGTTAAATTGAGTAAGGATGCAATTTTACGCATATTTTAACAGAACAAATGTCCTACAACTCTTAGTCCAGGTTTGGGTATGCTTGGAGTTGTAAAACTTTTCTGCCTAAACATCTATAGAATTGCACGCTATATGGCAAAATGTGTCATTTAAGGCATAATTCAGATTACAGCCAAATTAATTGTTTAAATTAACGTCTCTCAACCCAGTGCCAGCAGCTAGATAAACGCTTTCTATACAGAGACTGTATTTTACCCCACTGTCTCATCCAGTAAAACGACATACAAATAGCGGTGCATCAGTCACTCTACATTGTGTATCTCTATGCCACCCAGGAACTGCCGTCCATTTTAGAGACATCGTAAAAAGTTGCGAGGGCGAAACATATAGAGAAGGCATCCGTTGAAGGGGCGGGGAACTGACAGGAAGCTCCCGTGGAGCACTTTGCTTTTTCTATGATAAGATGGCGCTTTCATTAGCGAGCCGCAAGGGCAGATAAAGGAAGCGGACGCAAAGCGCGATGTTATCAATTATTCGCTGACTGGAGCATGTGGGGAGTTGAAGGACTTTTTTCCTGCCTAAGTGTACGAGTACTTCCGGTTCGAAATGGTTCCACGCTGGATGGACAACAAAAAGCTGATAGGGCATGGAAACTCCGTTTGCCTTCGGAGCGAGTCACGGACAAGAGGAGCTTGTAGTTTCTATCAGATATTTCAAGTGTGTTTTAGTTTCTTGAAAACAAACAAACCTCAATGGGAAGTTTCTGTCAATTGAAGCTTATTGCTAAAAACAGCCTCTATGCAACGAGGAAAGTGAGCCGCCATGTCGAGTATGTCACCAAGAGAACAACTCCCAGCTTCCCTCGTGCACTGCCACAGCAAGAGTGGCCATCTTGAGAAGGACGTGGGAAGGGCGAATTCGGCTAATAACGTCGTCTCGTGCTATGATGGAAACGGGCAGTTAAAGCCGGAAGAACAGTGCTAAGGGTGCTTTCTTGTGCGAGCTTAGGCAGAGGAAGGCATGCAGGGAGCTGAGGGCCTCTATCTCTATGTCTGAACTTGTGCAAAACTGCACCTTAACTCGTTTTAGTTGGTTTCTTATTTCTGCATCCAGGCCTCCCTATCATAATTGATGCAATATTACACTTATATCTCACCCTCCTGAATAAAACCCAAGGTGGCTTACAAGGTTCTTTCCATTTCACTCTCACAACAACAGTATGAAGTAGGTTAGGATGAGAGTTTGTGACCCGCCGAAGATACACCATGAGCTCCATGCCTGAATGGGAACTAGAACCCACATCTTGCAGCTCCTCAGTCCAGCACTCTGACCACCACACTGGCTTTCACAGGGTAACGACTTGTTTTCGATTTTTTCTGGCAGGTTGAGCTAAGTGCTTCCAAGTGTACACAGGGCCCGTTTTAATGCTTTATTTGGGCTGCGATCCTATGCTTCCTTGTCTGGAAGTAATCACCACTGGGCATGGAACTTACTTCACAGTAAACATGCTATGAATATGAAACAAGGCTATAATTTTACGTCCATGTAAGATTACTTACAAGTTTACACAGGAAAAGGGGCCTATGTTATGCTGACCAGGGCATGCTAGGAGCAGGCGGCTTTTTTTCTGTCAACTTACTGCACCGTTAGATTTTGGACTGTCTTTCCATGCTTCTGTGTTTGGGGCTATTAGGACAACATTCTGGTGAGCTGACAATATTACAGGAGTGGAAATTAGCATCTATGGCCTTAGAAACCCAGTGAGAAAGGCATAGTACTTTGGATTTGCTTGTATGGCAGACTTGCCCATCACTGTTTCACAACCACCCAAGTCCATACTTGCATAACATCCAGATTTATTTGCCTCCGCCCAAAAACTAAATGCTTATTAGACTTTGGTTGTAAAACCATTATCTTCTGTAGAGGCAAGATTACAAAGAAAGGTAGGTAAGTAGATGGAATCACTGAAGTTTGTGGCACAAAAGCTTGGGCAATACTGCATCATAGACCATGTTCTTGTTGTTAGTCATGAAGTCATATCCAAACCATCGCGAACCCATGGACAACATTCCTCCAGGCCTTCCTGTCCTCCACCATCCCCCAGAGTCCACTTAAGCTCACACCAACTGCTTCAGTGACTCCATCTAGCCACTTCATCCTCTGCCATCCCCTTCTTTTGCCATCTATTGTTCGCAGCATTAGGCTCTTCTCCAGAGAGTCCTTCCTTCTCATTAGGTGGCCAAAGTATTTGAGTTTCATCTTCAGTATTTGGCCTTTTAAAGAGCAGTCAGGGTTGATCGCCTTGCTGTCCAAGGGACTCACAGGAGTCTCCTCCAGCACCACAATTCAAAGGCCTCAATTCTTCAGCACTCAGCCTTCCTTATGGTCCAGCTTTCACAGCCATACATTGCAACTGGGAAAACCATAGCCTTGACTATACACTCCATTTCCAGGCTACTCCATTTCTTCTGAGGGATTCTTGCCCACAGTAGTATACCTGATGGTCATCTGAATTTAATTCATCCATTCCTGTCCATTTTAGTTCACTGGTTCCTAAGATGTCGATGTTGTCTTGTCATCTCGTTTGACCACATCCAGCCTGCCTTGATTCATGGATCTTACATTCCAGGTTCCTATGGAGTATAGTCTTTACAGCATCAGACTTTCCTTTACCACCAGATACATCCGCAACTGAGTGTCCTTTCGGCTTTGACCCAGTCGCTTCATTCTTTCTGGTGCTACTAGTACTAGCCCTCCGCTCTTCCCCAGTAGCATATTGGACACCTTCCGACCCGAGGGGCTCATCTTCCAGCGTCATATCTTTTTTGCCTTTTCGTACTGTCCATGGGTTTTCATGGCAAGAATACTGGAGTGTGTTGCCATTTCCTTCTCCAGTGTATTACGTTTTGTCAGAGCTCTGTACGACCTGTCCATCTTGGTTGGCCCTGCACAGCATAGCTCATAGCTTCATTGAGCTACACAAGCCCCTTCGCCACAACAAGGCAGTGATCCACGAAGGGGCCATAGACCATACTTTGTCACAAATGCAAGACAGTTCCTTTTGACACTGACCAGGCAGAATTTTACTGGTCTGACTGGAAAGGCAGTTCTTAGAACAAGGCAATGTAAAGACACTTTTTGTGGTTGGTAGTTTTCCTGTTTTCTGTAAGTCATCTTTTTTCAAACCAAGAGAGATGACACACTTTGATTGCGGGGGGGGGGGGGTGGCATTTATTCTGATACTGATTTTCTTAAATACCCCACCTCACACCTTTCCAGAAGCAAAGAGACATTGCCTGATATAGTTGGAAGTACTTAGATACTTTAGGCCTTGATCGTATACATACTTACGTAGGAGTAAGTCCTATTCAGCTCAACAGGGCTGACCTCTGAGTAGGCATGCATAGAAGTGCAATCAAAAACTTAATTCTCTTCAAAGATGACATATTTTACCAGGTATTCAGAATTTTAGAAAAAAGGTATGTCTTCATCCTTTACAAAGAAAATGGCAGATGGATACTGTAGTCTCTTTTCATATTTATTTTTAAAAATCGAACAGGAAATGTCTGAATCAGTTACAATTCTTTGGTAACTCCAACTGCCCTCAGTCCTTAAGCAATGCAGAAATAAAAGTCAGTTCAAGCACCCTAAAGTGTTTGGCTTGGTCACATTCCTATCTCCACACAGCTGTAAAGCTGTTGGAGAGGTTTGGGTTTACTGCCACACTTCAAATGCAATGAGCTAATCATATTTTAACAAATCACTAGATTTGACTACCTAAAATTAAAAAAACACATATTAAGCAGCAGCAACAAGTCCTATACACACTTGCTTGGAAGTACCATTCATCTTCTCAGGACCATTTCTGAGAAGCCATGCTTATAGAATTGCACTGTAGGACTTTAAAAGTTGTGGTAAGTTTTGCTACAATATATTTAAATACTGCAATCCATTCAAAATATGTATTAAGATAGCAAAAGCTCTCAGAGCACTGCATTCTAATTGAATGGTCTATAAAAGCCCTAAATAAATATGTATACCCCAGCCTTCATGAGAGGATAAAGCAACTTGTTTACGATTCCCAAGTGGTGTTTGATTCAGGCACTTCTTTAAATTATTTAAGGAATCTGAATTCTTCATTCAGTATTACATTGTTTTGTCTTCACTTCTGTGGGCGTTACAGCAAACATGTCGTGCTGAATATGAGGGGTCTGTTTTCCAGAACCTGTACACAGTTCAATATAGAAGTAAGAAACACAAATTTTTACTAAAAGAATAGACTTTATTAAGCACTGTAAGTCTCTCTCCATCATCGATAGATGAACAACGCGCCCAGATTCCACCAGCAAAAAACATTCCTAAAAGACACCCAAGATTTCTGATTTCAACCTACTGCATGTTTCCCCTGATTTAGAGCAACCTCTCCAAACTTACACTGATTAAAAAAACCCAACAACCTATCAAGCTTGTTGTGGGGTGCAAGGATTGGGGAGAGGGGGATTCAATTATCAAGGTTGGGGTGGGGATAGTAAAGATAACATTTATCCATCCACTAAGAACAAGTGTTAATAGCATAAAAAGAAAAAAAACCATTCTTTTGAAGAAGGGAAATAATGAATTTATCATTGCCCTCCCATATAAATAAAGCATGAACTTGCAACTGACCAGGGATCACTAACAAAGAAAAAAATCAGATTTGCTCTGTTCAGCGAAAGATTTATTTGTATGTTTTCTCTTTAAAGCTAAAATCTTAGGCTAAACATTTATAAAAGGTGGCAGTGGGGAGATATATATATTGGGTAAAAAAAATGCAACTTCAAGGTTACTCGAGAGCGTGTACAGGGAAAGACTGGCTTAAAATTACAACTGAGTTTGAAGTTTTACTTTTAAAATTTTACTAGGCATTTAGTTACTATCAACAAAGCATCTACCAAAATACAAGAGCAATGGTTATAGTCAGGAAAGTGTACATCCCATTTGAAAGGGTAATATTATAGATAAATAAGGTGTATGTGGGCAGTGAGGAGGGGTTGGCCTTTGAAAATTGAAAAGAGAAAAAAACTAACCTTAAAAATACCTAGAAAGTGAGCAACAATGTCCAACTTTATGCAATGAACAGTAAACAGCAATTGAAGACTGAAATATTTCTAAAAGGTGTTAGATTTTTTTTAACATTAAAAAGGGGACTTTAAAAAAAGAAACCAGTACAAGTAAAACCAGAACAAAAGAGGGCTGTGGTGAGGGAGATGGGAAGAATGCAAATCAAAAATAGAAGAACATGCATATTTAGCAAAATACATGTCAGGTAAGTTAGCTATTATAATGATTCAACCTCGGTAGTAAAGTTCTGCTAACTAGATTAAAAATAAAAAATAAAGCGAACACATAGTTTGTTTAGAATTCTTGCAGCCTGACCCTAACCATCTTTACTTAGAAGAAAGCACCAATATTTTAGTGGGGCTTAGACCCAAGTAAATGTGCTTAGGATATGCAGCGTAGGTTACTTTAAAGTTGAATGATGGGGCAGGAAAGATGGTGGTTCTTTGCCCCACTTGGCTACTCAGTGGCACTGTGTCCTCTTCACAGGCTGTACTGTATACATATGTAATCTGTGGACAGGGATACCCCCATGCCCCTCTACAAGAATTCAAGTCCCTGTCATAATGTTTGTCTGTGACTTTCCTCCAGGGATCTAAGAGTATACTTCTTTGTTTTGAATCCAAGAAAAGCTGGAATTCTAAGCCATACAAGAAAAGGGTTAAAGCTGCCCTTGAAAAGGCTCTCTAGTCTTTTCAAGTATCTTTATACTGTAAGAATATTTGCAGTTTTCTGTTTCTCAAAATGTCCAGCTAAGCCAACTGGTAGCCATAGCTTAGGAACTGCTAGACACAGTCTCACCCTGCTTTACTGCCTCAGGATGGGATGAAAGACCGTCAAGAGAAATGCAGGTAATATTGGTTGGTAGGTTGGTTTAAAGCCCCTCTCACCACAAGTCACAAGACTATGAAGGAAGCAGATAGGCAGATTCTTGCCTACAATTTTATGGGTTGCATCCTTAGGATGGTTGCTGACTTCAAGGAAAGTGCTCAGAGAACTGGAGGCTAGTACACAAAGTTAGAAGGAAGAGTTTTATTCCTACTGGAAATCACACCAACAGCGGACCTGCCCTTTACTTCACAGCAGCCTTCCCCAACATGATGCCTTCCAAATGTATTGGACCTCAATTCCCATCTTCAGCAAGAATGCAGGCACCAGGCTGCAGAAGGCTGGGTGAGAGGAAGCACATTTGAAGGCAGGAACACATTTTGGTGTGAAAGGAAAATGTTTGCCTCATGGGAGAGGACTTGGGTTACTTCAATTAACTCTCATTGTCCACGTTAATAACACAACAGTGGTTCATGATAAATGTGATCTCCGTAGTTGGTTTGAATAGGACTTACTCCATTGGGATGAAAGACTCAGAATGTGGGGTGCAGCTCCAGTGACTTTTAAGTAATTAGGCTGATTTGTAGTGCACACCAAACCCAAAAGTCTTATACAGCCAGAAGAAAAAGCAAGAACACTCCAGTTCAGAGTGCATTCCTCATAATGATTTAAGAACATAATTCAGTAGACTCTTTGGGTCCAAAAGATGTCATAGCTTCCCTCACTAAGTAAACCTGTTGCTTGGACGTGATTATCACAGTATTGCTGTTTTATTTCTTGAACAGTTGTGATCCTTCCAAGAATCATCAAGTGGTATATTTGCAAAGGGCCTTGTTTTTTCTGTTACCATATTGTCTGTTTCACATGCTACACTGCAAGATGTTTTCAAATTCCCCAATTTCACAATACCAAAATGGCATCTTTTCCAGAATTGTGCACACATTGTATGCCTCTTGGACTTTTCAGGATTATAAACAGACTAGTATCTAGGCTTGCCATACCTATATCTACTAATAGGGTAAACAGCAAAAAATGGTTTCACTTTCTGTAATGCATTCTGAGATTATGAAAGTTGATCAGAGTTCAGGTCAGAAGGCTACATATTTGAATTGCCGTTGAGACCTGGTTGTGTAGCTCTTAACACCCCACATTCAAAGACTGCAGATTTCTGATTTCACAAGAGGATTTTAATTTTGGAATCTGCACTCCCCAAAACAAAACAAAAAATCTAAGGAGGTTTGAAGCTTGCAGGCAAGTTCAGGGTTTTAAGTTGGCGGTGGGGGGAAACTGTAACTATAAGGCCAACCATTTATGGCAGAACCTTTTTGGATTTCTGCCCCTACAACCAAAAGCATGTTTAATGTCATCAGATTGTACAGATTTCTTTAACTACTGTTGTAAACATAAAGAATATCAGAACTAACTGGCTGGGTGCAAGCGGAAGGAGAGAGAGAAGAGTTAATGATCAGCAGTGTGTTATGTTTTGTATAACATAAAACTGCTTTAAAATGAGTATGAACTCCATTTCTTTAGTCATTTATCATGTTTCTTAAAGCCTGACCTTGATCCATCCCAGCCAAAACATGGGGTTCTTATTCAGCACCCAAGCACAGGCTACAGTTCTAGTTTCTGGGTATGTCAACACATAAGCAAAGGTTCTCCAATCCATGAAGAAGCAATAGTTTCACCACTGTGGGTGATCAGGGGATAAAATCCTCCAGCCCAACTACCACAGGCTTCTCTAAGCTCTGACTAAAAAGAAAATGCCTTGGAGGGCAAAGGAGAATTTAGGAATTTGGTTATGAACCTCCGATTGAACTTAAATCTCTGCATCACCAAAACTTACACAATGGATTCATATATTCCTGATTCTATTTCTGGTTGTGGTTTCGGAAAAGGGCTCATTCCACATGTCAGGGAACCCTCTGGGCACTGATGGCATGAACCCAATTATTATTGGATTATTATTATTATTGATGAGAATAATAATGAGAATTATTTCTCATTTTAGTTTTAAAGAAATGTCATGTTCGCTTGGCTCTCTTCTCATGGAGCAATCAGTGTGCGTCACGTCAGAAATGCTTTGTTACATTGCCACATCAGTGAGAGTGTTAATACTATGTAAAAAGTTGAAGCCGTTGACTACTGCAGAGAAATGAAGGACAAAAGGCTGCATTCAATGTTGTTTTAACTTAAGTCCCATTCATTCCAGTGGGTCTACTCTAGGCAGAAATAACATAGGAAGTAACCACCAAAATGCTCAGAAGTCCAGATATGTATGGTGTTCGGTTGTTTGGATCCATGTAGATTCTACAATGCATCTCCTACACTGTAAGAGAAACAAAGCCAATAATGTTCCTCTACCTTTAGGCTTTGCTTCAAATTAAAATTTTATCAAAACTAATTATTTTATCCACCCACAGCGTGGAAGCACCTAACATTTTCATGAGATATTTTTAGGATATGTGATGCCTGCTACCATTACAACTCAGCAAAGGGGGAGCAATTCTGGAGGAAATGGCATCCACATTTGCAAATAACTTGCTACAAATTTATAAGGAAAGCTTGCTAAAGGGATTTAGAATTAACTTACTTCAAACTTCATTTTTCCTAGCTTGGAAAGTAGAAAGGTAGTCTGTGTGTACACTGAAATTGAAATCTAAAATGCACAATCACTGAATTCTGCTACCTGAATAAATTATGCAAATGATATACATCTGCACTGTCTTGTTTATGTAATTTATTCTAGCCTTTAAAAAAATGCCTAATTTTTCCGGATGTGAATGGTCAACAAAAGGAATAGAAACTCTGCCCTAATCAAAATAAAATCTGACCACCCCCAGCATCAAAAAATTCATTCAGGTATTGCTGAAGCTGACACACTTTGGGAATATTTTTATAATTATAAGGATTAGAAACTTAAAAAAAATGCTAGGTTCCTGAAAAGCTGAGCTCTATGTCCAAAAGATTATGCACCCTACAGAATTCACAAGCCCCTGCCCCTAAATGGCATGTTTGCAGCCTGGAAAACAGTAACGCCAAATTAACCATCCCATCTCTTACAATCAGTACATTTGTCTACTTGTATGGCTAAGAGAAAAAAATGTTGATCCAGCTGCAAAGGATTCCAAACACAGGAAATATGATATAAGAAAATGAATACAAAAGAAGACAGACACAGCTTTGACTACCCTCCCCTTGGGCTGCATTATATTAAAGCACATTAATCTCTGTGTTAGCACACCTCTGTGATTGACTGACCTAAGTAGGTAGGTGTCTTTCTACTTCATAGGTTAGACTTCAGAACTGTTCTGTCGGTCAGGAGAGGAAGTTGCCTTTCTCTCCAATAAATACTGTCAAGTTAAAGTGGCAGGAGCACCCCAAGCGAAAAGGGGTGCAAAATCCCTCCTCTCTGGTACACCTTTTAAAGATGCCAACCCACTTCCCAAATCTCATTTGGGAATCCCACTTCCAAGAAGTAGTTAAATAAGGTCCTGTTATATGACAGGAAGTATCATGACATCAGGATGATTATGCATACTATTCCTCCCTTAACCCTGGGAATAAAGTAGGTACTTCTACATCACCAAGTCAGTTCCAGACCTGAGCATACGGGACACAAATAAAAGGCAAGACACAAAATGCTTCCACACCAGCTCCCAAATGGTTTGATCCATTTGAGGTGGAAGCTAGGGTGCATTCTGAAAAGCCCAATTCAAATACCTTGAAGTATGATTTTAAGTTCTGCCTTGTTCTGCAGCTGTAACACAAGAAGCATAGCATCTCAGACCATTCCAAAAGTAATATAGGCTTGATTCTTTGGTATCTGAAAATCTGCTCTGGATTTCTTCTTCTCTCTCAGAAGAAAAGTCAGAGCACGGATGTATAATGCTTAAGTAGAAAGCTTTCAGGCATGAAACATGCTTCGCTCCTCTATGGTTCTAGGTCACATACTCCCTTTTATGCGCATCTTCAGTCAAAGGCCTTATGAAGACCTTTCCCTAAACTTGATCGTTGAAAGAACTGTTATTAATGTAAGCTGGTTCCTCTTGCAAAAATTAAGAAAAACAGGAGACTATATCTACATGTATGTATGTGCGTGTGCGTGCGCACACACATGCACATATACACACTCTATTTAAATACGTACATAAAATAATTGTCATACAGTTCCTGGGAAAATCAGGTTCTGCAAGCTTACAATGCTGAAATTAAACACTGGACTTAGTGTAGATGTAGTATCATTTTGAATATAGGTTTCTAGCTAGGTTCTAGACTAAGAAAAGCCACATTCTGAGTAGGAATCTAATGAACTGTAGACAAATCCCCATTCATTTTTTGAAATTATTGGACACTGGAGTTTTATTGGGGCCTTCTCTGTAGAGGTTGCATGTTCAAAACCTGGGATGGAAACAGGAATTGGAAAGGTAGGTTTGGGACTATGGGAAATCGGTATGTAACAATAGGAACTGTGCTGAAAAATCATTGCACCCTCTCCAATTTGTAAAATACACAAGGGATTCACCTTGCTGCTCTACTTTTTAAAGGTCAATGGCATCCACTGAGGATTGGTCAAATGCTGAGAGGAACAAACCAAAGAAAGTAATAGCAAGGACCTCTAGCCAGCCACCATGAGATATAAGTGTTGAAAACTTGGACTGACTCACCAAGGCAATTCTTACATTCTAAGGAATAGGCAACCTGTTGTATCTAAATCACAAAGGATAGAAATTAGTTCAAAAAAATAAGCTTCTCTGGAATCCATATCTGACTCCAGCAAACAAGATTTTCAAAGCCTCAATTACTGGCTACACCCGGTTTTGGATATATCTGACAAAATGGCACCAGTAAGAGAACATCAAACATTTTCTGGACAAGCAGGCTTGTGTGTTTGTATTACACAGCCCCTAAAATGTACTGTTACTTGAATACTTTGTAGCATTGCTAACTATATATGAAGCAACAATTCTCCTTTTAGGATTTCATCTCCTTACCATTAAGAACAGAGATTTTTTAAGTTTGTTGGTTTCTCATGAATCCTTCCAACAAAGGAAATAGGTTGAGTTTGCAATATATTTAGGATGTTGAGCAAATAATAATTTCTAGCCATTGAGTTTCTAGCTACTTCGAATAATAAAGCTGATACAAAAGATGATATAAAACTCTCTAGATGTTTTGGCCTAAAATGCCTTTCAGACCTAGTCATTATAACCAATGGTGAGGGATACTGGCACTTGTAGGTCAGAACATCTGAAAGAATACATGTAGCCCATCTGTTCTGAAAGGGATAGCAGCTGTTTTTCCCAGCCATTGCAGACAGAATTCGCACCAGGAATCTCTAAAATGGAGATAAGACAACCTGCAGTTGCTGCTCACCTTCTGGAAGCTGTGGATTACTCCCAGAAGCCCAACACATGCAGCCCACAAAGATGAGTCCAGCTCAACAGGAGATCCCAAACCTCTGAGCACCCAGCTTTATTCCAACATATGCTGGGTGGGGCATGGGTAGGGGGAGAAGGGAAAAGGAATGGCAAGGAGAAAAACAGAAGGGCATAAAGAAAAGGGGGTCGCCCTGCCTAATTTTTGGCTCTGATTTTGCCCACCAGTAGCATGCAGCCTCAACAGGTCACTCAGCAAAGGACTTGACACCCTAGGCAGAAAAGGGGCTCCCCAGGCCTGCTTTGGGTCTTAAATGCTTTTTTAGTCAAAGAAATTAATAAAGGAGTGGATTCTCTGCTCATCTCAATTTTTAATACCTGTTTGCTACTGTTGCTGAGCAACTGAAATTTGGGGGTCTAGTGCCTCTGAACATGTAAATTCTATTTAGCTATCAGAATTAAGAGACACTAACAGACTTTGCCTTCACAAACTACTTTAATCCTTTTAAAAGAGAGCTAAATGAGTTGCCATCATCTCTTACCTTGTGGCAGTGGATTTCATACATTATGGAAAACAAAACAAAAATGCTTTCTTTTTCTGTCCTGATCATGGTCAAAGTGGCAGAATCTGTCCTGAGTCATTTTCCTAGGGAATTGTTTCATCTGTGCCTCTTGTATGATGGAAGCTGTAGGAGAAAATATTCAGCCTGCCAGAGTCTGCCTTCTGATAGCAGAAGGCAGACATTAAAATCCGTGTACATTTCAGGTTGCAATCATTTTTTTTCTGAGCACCTGACCATCAAGTTATTGGAGGTGTATGGCATGGCAGTTGTAAGAAATCAGACTGAAGTATGCACTGTATGTCTGCATGCATGCACACAGCTAAACACTGAATTAGTTCTCATTTCAACAGAATTTTAATCTTTTTCTTCGTAACCTCACCTCCAAGTTACTTGATTCTTCACTTTAAAACTACCCATTTTACTCATGCTTTATAATCAAAGCTGTATGCACTCTGCATTAAATGACAGCTTCAGTACACAAAATCTAGTGCACATTTTTCACACATAGGGTACTAGCTTATTTTACATAGTTTATTCAGCTTCTGAAATTCAACGTTTTCAAGTTTTCCAAGAACTACAGGTGGCAGAAGGTAAAAATGGAAGGAAGGAAAGAAACTGAGATTAGGGACCCCAGAAGGCAAGGGGCAAAGGAGTACTAGCCATAAAAGGAGAGACAGTTGTGCAAGGCACTGTAGTTCCCATCATTCCTACAACATATTGAAAACTTGACCAGCTTTCTTCCCAGAAACTCTCTCTTTAAAATCTTTTCTGAGAATCATCAGTAGTAAAAAGAGCTGTGGCTTATAGCCTTCGGATGCACTGTTTTTAAACAGTGATTCCTAGAATGTCAGATTCCAGGTTATGTGCTGAAGCTGCAGAGTACACACAGCCTTGCTTATAGAGAAAAGTAAACTGTCTCCAATTGAACAGCTTCTAAGTTCTTCTGGCCACCCTTTTCAGAGAAAACTACAGCTAGAATCCCAAACATCAACCTCTGTTAAACTCTGGGTAGGATACCTTTGTCTCCCCAACATGATGGCAATCCACCCACACCCTATTTACAGTCCCAATCATAACCGTTTGCTCATGGTCCTGGAATTGTAACAGTAAGTGCTTGTCTGTTTTAAGGATAAGAAGTTTTTTGTCTGATTATCAGGTGGCCTGCCTCATTCACCACAGCAGCCCTGTAACAAGGGTTAGTTGCTGGCAACTGGTGAAGTGGGCCTTTAATTCATAAAACAAATAGCGCTTTGGAAGACAAGTTGTCTCCCAGGAACATTTTCACCCCTTCCAGGTTTGTCACATTCATATTTATATATAGCTCTATTCATGTTATATATAAATATAATCTCTCTCTCATATATATAAAAAGCACAAGCTGATCATTATACACGCCTTGTGTATAAGCTGCAATAGCTGTGCTACTCTCTCTTTTCTCTCTCTTAAAAACCATGGTCTCCCATTCCCCTCCCCACTTGACTCAATATCATTACCACCATCCCCCAAAGCAACACTGCTATTTGGCCTGATGGTGGGGAGTTGGCAAGAAATTAACATGGAAGGCAGGAAAAATCTGCCCCATTTAAAAATAAACCTTTGCCAGCTTTTTCTCCTTTAAAAATAGCCCCTTCTCAAAATCCAGAATTCTTAATTCTTGCCCCCTAAAGACTCTCCCCCCTCCCCTATAAAATTAAAAAAAAAGAAAAGAAATCCAAATAAACTTAAAAAAGAAAAATATACTGCCCTTGTGGATCCAAACAGCACAATGGTAACCCTCCAGGGTGGAGTGCCAAACAATTGTTGGGGTCACAAGAGCCCCAAGCCATTCTGCTTCACCCCACACTGTGATATCTGCTGTTCAAAAGAGGTAAGATCTCATCATACAAACAACCCAAGTGCTGCACTGAGAATTACCACAGAAGCTCACTTTCTCTTCTCCCAACGTCCACTTCTGGCATTCCCCCAGCACTGGTTTGCATCTCTCCACCCTGCTGCTCCCTGTGGCAGCATCACGACCTCTTCTCTCTCCACCCCACCCGTCCCCCCATTGCCAGTCAGATCCACTGCGGCATCTATTCACTCCTCTTTCTGCAGAGCCGGGAAGGGAAGCTTGTTCTCCGGGCACTTTTCAGGGTCCCCGCTCAGAGTCCCGAAGAAAGGGCCATTGTTATTGCATGAGTCAGCGTCTCTGGCTAAGGCACAAGGTGATGTGACAGAGGGGCATACTCCAGCCCCTGGATCCTCGCCCACTGTGGGGGTGGTGACCCCGTTCCCATTCACCTGGGACTGTGGGCGACTGCTTCCACCACTGCTGTTGCTGGTGCTGTTGTTGAACTCTGGCGTCTTTGCCACTCCATCAGTAGAGCCCTGTGTGAAGAATGCCACATATGTAACTATTGTTCTCCAGTGTTTACTTTGTCTGGCCTCCAAGAGGCTGTGACGGGGTGGCCAGACTTCTGAATGGGAAAGTCGCATATGGTAAATGTCAGATGTTTGAGAGCCGCAAGCAGGTGCCCACAGGTGGTGGCAGCAGGTGGCAAGCAACAAGCAGGCATCCATTGGCACCCGCAGTGGCAAGCAGAGGAATAATCTGAAAGAGCCACATGCGGCTTGCAAACCTCAGTTTGGCCACCCCTGGGCTATAATGTATCTGAATGGACCTGAGGCCTTTCTTTAGTATTGCCAAGGGCCTGTGTAGTAGTTGACTGGTGATGTTCTGAAAGGAAAAAGAGACTCACATTGCTTTGAATACTTATATATAGGCCCTCTGCAAGGTAAATTCAATTCTAATACAGTGGTGCCTTGGCTCACGAACGCCTTGGTTCACAACCAAATTGGGTCACGAACAAAAATTTCATGAAAATTTTGACTTGGGTCGTGAACTCCGCATTGGGTGGCAACCAAGATCGCGGCTATCTCCCCCCCGCCCCCGAGTGGGGAGATGGCCACAATCACAGTTGCGTTCATGCAGGGAAGACATAGAGGAGCTGACGACAGAAGAACTTGCTGAACTCCAGAGTGAGCAGCAGAAGGCACTTGCTGAGGAGGATTCCACTGAGGAAGAGGAAGACAGGGAGGAGTTAGCAGTGATGTGATACAATCCATTATGAAAAAATGGAATGAGTGCCAGGATTTCTTTGAGAAGCAGCACCCCAACATAACTGTAATGAACAGAGTGTTGAATCTGATGAACGATAACGTGGTCTCTCATTTCCAGAGGGTTATGCAGCGCAGGAAAAAACAAGTGACTATAGACAGATTTTTCACCAAAATTGACCCTGCAGCTAAGAGACAAAGAGAGGAAACCCCTGAAAGAGGTCTCCCCAGTGTCCTTATGGAGGGGGACTCTCCCTCAAAACAATAACCTCCCCCCAACCTAGGTTAGTGTTCTCCACTGTACTGTATAGTACTTTGTCACTTTGTTCTTTGTCACTTTGTTTCAAAATTTCTGGTTAAAAAAATAGAGAACAGATTAACCATATTTACATTAAACCTTATGGGGAAATTTGACTTGGTTCATGACCAAAAATTGGCTCACAACCACATTCAGAGGGGCCAGAACGGATTAACCTTATTTACATTGAATCTTATGGGGAAATTTGACTTGGGTCACAACCAATTTGGGTCACAACCAGAGTCATGGAATGGATTAAGTTTGTGAGCCAAGGTACCACTGTACTTTGGGGGGGTCTCCCTAAATGAAAGAGAGTGGTTGGGATATGACAGCTTCCAATGTTAGTCCGTTGGTAGTCAGAGAAAAGGGAGAAAGTTTGGTTGATTTATGTGGTGATGTAAAAGGACTAGGAGAAAGCTGAAGTGAACAGCTAAGCCCTTAATATTAAGATATTCCTTCTCCATAAGACAACCACATCTGGTAAAGATGAGGAGGAAGCAAGTGGCTCTTGTGCCATGAGGATGCCCTAAAATCTTGCCAGAAGATTACAAACCATATAAACATAGAAACAGAGCGAGTCAGAAGGGGCCTCCTGGGCCATCTATTCTAAGCCCCGGTCCAGTAGGCTCTTCTCACGACATGCCCACCATGTGCATGTCCAGCCTATGTTTGAACACCCTCACCGACGGGGCCTCAACCACCTCCCGTGGAAGCCCAAATATAAAGTGGCCAAGTAACCAGAAATACAAAAGGAGGAGCTCTGGGAGTCATAGGAAGTCTGTACCACATAGCAGGACACAGTTTTAAGCATATTTGGGTAGGGTGAAGGTTTCGAGCATGCATCCTCAAGTAGAAGAAGTCACTAAAATGTTTGCATTACCAACAGGATCACCTGAGTCCTTAAAAAGCAAGCATTCTTATGAAAATCCCAAAGTAAATACTAATATTTTCTTAACGTACAAAACTTCCCTTTAAAAATGAACTCGTTTAACAGTTCATCTTGTCTCTAGTGCTGGTGTTTATCTTACATTTAATACAAAGCTACTAGGAGGTTTTAATATATTCAAAGAGAACTGTGGGTAGAAGAAAAGGGTCAGCTTGGAGAACCATGAATTACAGTGGCAGGGAGCTTCTTAGGCCTTAAATTATGAGTATCCACTGGAAATAAGATACCTCATTTTGATCGCCCAGTGAAGAACCAGTTTCCCTGTAGGTGGTCAAACTGCTGATAGAGAAAATCCCCCACACCCCATTAAGCACAATAGCAGGCCTTTAGGAAAACAGTAAGCAGAAAATTCAGGTACTGAGACATTAGCTATAAAAATGACTTCATAACAAATGCAGCCCCTCCTTAGCTGGGCAAAGGAAGCAGCTTCTGTAATGAATCTTTTGCCTTAGCACCCACACAGAGTCTATACAGGTGTCCAAATAAAGGCCATGGGGTCTTTATAACTCTTTCACTCCAGAGTTATTTGGTCACCTGTATCATCCTGCCAAATAGTATGGGGACTTTTAACTCCACATCAGGTACAGAAATGCAGCAAACAATTGCCTGTAATAGGGAACATGTACCCAACAAGCAGGTGCTATTTTTTGCAATTTGCCATCTGTTATATCCAAAGGCTTCTTTTACAGGATATGGGCCAAGAATGTCACATTAAAAACCTCAGATTTTTTATGAGGTTGGGGGAGAGTAGTACATAAATAGGCCAAGAAGAGAGCTGAGGATTCCTGGGGTTAGGAAAGCCTGTTTTGCAGCACAGCGTTTTAGTCATTCTTCGTTTCTGCAGGTTCAGAGGAAGCCCTTCCCTCTCAAAATCTGCCTGGCAAGAGCTGAGATGCAGGATGGAGGGATCATCACTTCAAGCAGCAGGCATATGGCTTGAACACTGCACAGGGGACAGTGGGGGCAGCAACACATACTTGCTTGTTCACCTTTTTGTTTCCTTTGGGGTTCTTTCCAGAGCTATCACGACCACGGCTGCAGGAAGAGAAACAAAAAGTGAAGGAGGTGCAACAGCTCAAGTTCATTAATGAAAGGGAAAGTCATTTCATAAACTTCTTTCCCCCACAAAAATTAATAGTTCTTGCACCAATTAGCAGTCAAGTTTACAAACAGCATCTCATTCAGTACCTGGAAGAATCATGTCCAGTTAGGAAGGCATTGCAAAAGTTGGATCTTTTAGGGCCAGCAGCTAGCATAGGTCACCAAGCCAGGCAGGCTAACAGAGACTGTAGACTAGTAACTTGCTCTAGTTCATATTTTACATTTCTATACTGTCCAATAGCCAGAGCTCTCTTATAGATATAGACCATCAATACAGTCAAATATTAAGTACTGATATATTTAACAATGTGAAAGCAGCCATTTGGCTCCTCTTCTCCCTTCATTATCATGTAGTTATAACAGAGGGAGAAATGGAAAGCTGAGTGATCAGCTGCCTTTTGGCTTCTCCCTTCCATTAACTTTCTCATTTCAAGGTATCACTAACTACAAGAATGATGTAATTTTAAAAATGTGCTCCAGTTTTCTTGTTTTCCCCTTCTGCCAGCATTCCTTTCCTCCGTTGTGCTGCATTTTCAAGACTGTAAGCTTTTAGGTAAGCTTGTTTGTAATCTGAGTACAATTGGGTTAAAACATCTGGAGAGCCACAAGTGGTCTGCCTCATAAGGGAATCTCCTTCAGAACACCTACCCAATACTCCTTCTGCTAAAATGTATTTATTTAGAGACTTTGTATACTGTCAACAGCTAGGTAAATTCTGGCACAGTGAAGAACAAAAAGATAAAACCTATAAAAGCATTAAAAACCAGAATATGTAAAAACTGTGCCTAGTTACCAAGGGCTTCCTGGAACAAACACATCTTCAATGGGTGCTAAAAACAACCATGTTGGAGCTGGCCTGATGCCCAGAGGCTGGGAATTCCAAGGAAATGGAGCTACCAGCTGAAGGTTCTTCTCCTAATCAACTCTAATCAGGCTATAAGTTCACGTGGAACCATCAGGAGAATGTATTCCAATGACCTAAATGACTCAGCAATCATTTGCTTGCTAAAACCATGAAACAAACACTGGGAATACTTCACTGGGAAAACCAGTGAATTAAACCAGTAGATTAATGAACTAACAGTCTGGCTGATCAATCAGAGTCTGGATTATAATGTGTGCGATTTTGGCACTGGTGTGTTATATACAATGGAATGAAAAAAATATAACATGGCCATTCTATCAAGGACTGTTGTTTGTGTTTAATGAAGTCTAACTTATAGCAAACTACTTTTCAGCTT
Source organism: Varanus komodoensis (assembly GCF_004798865.1). Classification (NCBI taxonomy): domain Eukaryota; kingdom Metazoa; phylum Chordata; class Lepidosauria; order Squamata; family Varanidae; genus Varanus; species Varanus komodoensis. Next base: position 741,473 of record NW_025335972.1, read on the forward strand.
TCAAAGGTTTTATATAATATGTAAGACTAATCAGTTAATCAATTAAAGGGGAGATAAAATCAACCTTACTCCTTAAATACCTTGACAGCTTAAATCTACTTAAGAAATTATCACTGATTTTGAGAAAGATTAGGATCTTTAACTTGCTCTAGGAGTGTACACATTCAACCCTAAACTACAGGGTTTCTATTCCTTTATAGGCATCTGACCTTCAGCTAAATTTAGAACCTTGGCAGCAGAGAGGGAGGGAGGGAGCCAGCCTTTCAAAAACCCAGCATCTCAAAATCCTGTAGAGAACAAAGGGAAAAGCCTCCTTCTGACCACTTCTCTTCAAGTGGTACTTACCCCTTTCCTGGGCCTCCGACTGACACCACTTGCATGCCAAATGAACCTTGTCCCCTGGAAGGTTTGCTGCCAGCCCACTGGCCAACCACCATCCCAGCAATCTCTAACTTGCCTCCTTGGGGTGGTATAGGATGAAGTCCTAGAATAAAGGAATATATAAAAAAAGAGGTGAAGGGATAAAACACACATTCTTCTTCCCCATTCTAATACTAAAGTCTATAATGGAAGTTGTGGTCCAACATGAGATTGAGAAAGATTGGTGAAACATTTGGCTAAGTGTTCTGTTTGTATTGATAATCTTGGCTTTTATGGATTTATACTGAAAATACACTTAATAGGCATCTTAAATTCCTTCATGGATCACTGCCTTGTCGTGGCGAAGGGGCTTGCATAGTTCAATGAAGCTATGAGCTATGTCTTGCAGGGCCACCCAAGCCGGGCAGGTCATAGCAGTGAGCTCTGACAAAACATGATCCACTGGAGAAGGAAATGGCAATCCACTCCAGTATCTTTGCCATGAAAACCCCATGGACAGTACCAAAAGGCAAAAAGATATGATGCCGGAAGATGAGCCCCTCAGGTCGGAAGGTGTCCAATATGCTACTGGGGAAGAGCGGAGGGCTAGTACTAGTAGCGCCAGAAAGAATGAAGCGACTGGGTCAAAGCCGAAAGGACACTCAGTTGCAGCTGTATCTGGTGGTGAAAGGAGAGTCCAATGCTGCAAAGATCTATACTCCATAGGAACCTGGAATGTAAGATCCATGAATCAAGGCAAGCTGCATGTGGTCAAACAAGAGATGACAAGACTGAACATCGACATCTTTGGAATCAGTGATCTAAAATGGACAGGAATGGGTGAATTTAATTCAGATGACCATCAGGTATACTACTGCGGGCAAGAATCCCTCAGAAGAAATGGAGTAGCCTTCATAGTCAATAAAAGAGTAGGAAAAGCAGTACTGGGATACAATCTTCAAAATGACAGAATGATCTCAGTTCGAATCCAAGGCAAACCATTCAACATCACAATAGTCCAATAGTCCCCAACCACTGGTGCTGAAGAGGCTGAAGCCGACCAGTTCTATGAAGGCCTACAACACTTTCCAGAATTAACACCAAAAAATGATGTCCTTATCATCAAGGGGATTGGAATGCTAAAGTAAAAAGCCAAAAGGTAACTGGAGTAACAGGCAAGTTTGGCCTTGGGGTACAAAATGAAGCAGGACACAGGCTGGTAGAATTTTGTCAAGAGAATACGATGGTCATAGCAAACACTCTTTTCCAACAGCCCAAGAGACGACTCTACACATGGGCCTCACTAGATGGTCAACACCGAAATCAGATTGACTATGTGCTCTGCAGCCAAAGATGGAGAAGCTCTATACAGTCAGTAAAAACTAGACCAGGAGCTGACTGTGGCTCAGATCATGAGCTTCTGGTTGCAAAATTTAGGCTTAAATTGAAGAAAGTAGGGAAAAGCACTAGGCCACTCAGGTATGACCTAAATAATATCCCTGATGAATATACAGTAGAGGTGACAAACAGATTTAAGGAATTGGATCTGATAGACAGAGTGCCTGAAGAACTATGGACGTAGGTCGCAACATTGTACAAGAGGTAGCAACTAAAGCCATCCCAAAGAAAAAGAAATGCAAGAAAGCAAAATGGCTGTCTAAGGAAACTTTACAAATAGCTGAGGAAAGAAGGGAAGTGAAAGGCAAGGGAGAAAAGGAAAGATACACCCAACTGAATGCAGAATTCCAGAGAATAGCTAGAAGACATAAGAATGCCTTCTTAAATGAGCAGTGCAAAGAAATAGAAGAAAACAATAGAATAGGGAGGACCAGAGATCTCTTCAAGAAAATTGGAGATATGAAGGGAAGGTTTCATGCAAAGATGGGAATGATAAAGGACCAAAACGGCAGGGACCTAACAGAGGCAGAAGAGATTAAGAAGAGGTGGCAAGATTACACAGAAGAACTATACAAGAAAGAGCTTAACGTCCCTGATAACCACGATGGGGTGGTCACTGACGTTGAGCCAGACATCCTGGAATGTGAAGTCAAATGGGCCTTAGGAAGTCTGAGCAACAACAAAGCTAGTGAAGATGACAGTATTCCAGCTGAGCTATTCAAAATCTTAAAAGATGATGGAGTAGAAGTGCTACACTCAATATTCCAGCAAATTTGGAAAACGCAATAGCGGCCACAGGATTGGAAAAGGTCAATTTACATTCCAATCCCAAAGAAGGGCAATGCCAAAGAATGTTCAAACTACCACACCATTGCACTCATTTCACATGCTAGCAAAGTGATGCTCAAAATCCTACAAGCTAGGCTCCAGCAGTATGTGGACCGAGAACTACCAGAAGTACAGGCAGGATTTCGAAGAGGGAGAGGAACTAGGGATCAAATTGCCAACATACACTGGATCATGGAGAAAGCTAGGCAGTTCCAGAAAAACATCTATTTCTGCTTCACTGACTATGCTAAAGCCTTTGATTGTGTGGATCACAACAAATTGTGGCGAGTTCTTAAAGAGATGGGAGTACCTGACCATCTTATTTGTCTCTTGAGAAACCTATATGTGGGTCAAGAAGCAACAGTGAGAACTGGACATGGAACCACTGATTGGTTCAAAATTGAGAGAGAGGAGTTAGGCAAGGCTGTATACTGTCGCCCTGCCTATTTAACTTATATGCAGAGCACATCATGAGAAAGGTGGGGCTAGATGAATCACCAGTTGGAATTAAGACTGCTGGGAGAAATATCAACAACCTCAGATATGCAGATGATACCACTCTAATGGCAGAAAGTGAAGAGGAACTAAAGAGCCTCTTGATGCGAGTGAAGGAGGAGAGCTCAAAAGTTGCCTTGAAACTCAACATTAAGAAAACTAAGATCATGGCATCCGGTCCTCTCATGTCCTGGCAAATAGATGGGGAAGAAGTGGAGGTAGTGACAGATTTTATTTTCCTGGGCCAGATCACCAGAGACGGGGCTGCAGCCAAGAAATTAAAAGACACTTACTCCTGGGGAGGAAAGCTATGGCAAATCTAGACAGCATACTAAAAAACAGAGACATCACCCTGCCGACGAAAGTGCGTATAGTCAAGGCTATGGTTTTCCCAGTTGCAATGTATGGCTTTGAAAGCTGGACCATAAGGAAGGCTGAGCGCCAAAGGATTGAGGCCTTTGAATTGTGGTGCTGGAGGAGACTCCTGCGAGTCCCTTGGACCACAAGGCGATCAAACTGGTCATTCCTAGAGGAGATCAACACTGACTGCTCTTTAGAAGACCAGATAGTGAAGATGAAACTCAAATACTTTGGCCACCTAATGAGAAGGAAGGACTCCCTGGAGAAAGAGCCTAATGCTGGGAATAATAGATGGCAAGAGAAGAAGGGGATGGCAGAGGATTAGGTGGCTAGATGGAGTCACTGAGGCAGTTGGTGTGAGCTTAAGTGGACTCCGGGGGATGGTGGAGGATAGGAAGGCCTGGAGGATTGTTGTCCATGGGGTCGCGATGGGTCGGACACGTCTTCGCGACTAACAACAACAAGGCATCTTAACAGGTCATGTTAATCCGCCCTGGCAATCAGCCAGATGATCAGGCTCACCATGGTTTGCTGGCCCCTTTTATCTCCCTTGCTCCTCCTCCCAAATAAATATTTCCCCCATTCTGTGCAGCTACAGTGAGCCATTGGAGATTTGCGGCTATGTTTTTCCAGCTCTGATGAGTCCCTTCGAAGTGTCTCAATGGCACCTTGGAGGGGCTGCCCATAAAATGTTCTTGTACACATAATTGTCTGCAAAAAAAAAAAAAAACCCAACCTCCACAAACACCGTTTTCAAAGGTAATTGCATAAGTATGATTTAGTGCAGTAGTGCAATTGTGGGGATTTGAAGCCTCAGCTGCAGTCATGTCTAGGGGAGTGACTGTTGCTGAGGAACAGCAGGTACCCACCCTGGGCACTGCCCCAGGTGAGGCTCAAAATTAATTTCCCTTCCACACCTACAGAAGGCAAGCAGCGAAAGGAGACTAAAGCTGCAAGGGGTCTTTTGCTGAGGAGGACATTTTCCTTAGGAGTTGCACACTCTTCACAGCGAGATCCTCATCTTCCCCCTCCCCACATGTCCTTAGTTCCCCTTATACTTCAAATCCCTGCAGTTCTGCTACTGCAAAAGATGGGAGGTGTTCAACTGTACTAAGAAAAAAAATGAAATAGAAGTTTACAGAACCACATGCACACACACACACAATTTTTTTGCACTCATCTTTTTGTGTAAAATTTTTAAAAAGGTGAGCAGCCTCTCCAAGGTGTTGATGGAGCACTCTGAAGGAAATGTTCATAGCTGTCAAAAATGGGAGGCAAAAGCTTTCACAGTCTCTCCATGCAAACAAGTTTAAAAGCAAAAAAGGCCATAGCAAACCCAAAGCAGCATACAGCAGCAAACTGGAGGCAGGGGGAGACACTTCCAGGTGCTACTTGGTGTTAAGTCTCTGTCTGACAAGTCCTCAGGAGAAGAGCCTGATTCTCCTGACTGCAGAGATGCCTTTGTGCTTAAGGATGAGGCAGAAACAGGAACTCAGGACAAAACATGCAGGCAGGAAACGAGGAGTCTGGGTCCTCAAGCGTGAATGAGGGGGGCCTTCCCCCCTCCCAGGAAGACTCAAAGTTTGATGCAGAGACAATCAAACCTCCCTGCCCTTGTGTGTGCTGCCACTTGAAGTGAAGCATGCAGGTCTTCCTTTCTGGTGGAACACTAGACTGTATGGCAGGCTCTTGTGGTGAGCCACAGCTGGAAGAAGGGACATATCCAGCAAATCTCTAAATAACAGAGCCGCCAGAACCGCCTATTAATCTTTTGGAGACAATGTCTAAACACACCCCAGCACCTTGAGGCCCCTTCTTTTGAACAAATGCTGATCATCGTATGCAATATCCCCTGGAATGCTTCACAATGTAACATCCCAAAGGCCTTGACTGACTGTTTTATGGCAAGGCTTCTCTCTACTATTAAGCATTTAATTGGATTCCCAGTTTATTAGTTAGGTCACTAACTGAAGCTGGCTGTAAATCAGAGACTTGGCCACTCTGGGGACAGCTGACACTGGGTCACCCAAAAGGGTGACGAGGAAAAACATGGAAAGAGCAGCATGGATATTTAACTATTCTTAACATTGTGCCTTGCCAATTGCTAGCCAATTCCTCATAAACACAATGGGGTCCATTGTCTGTGTTTGGACAATGAGACAACCCATCATGCATACTATTAATCTATAGAACTAGCTATGGGTTGTATGGTTGACTTATTACCCACACAACTCTGCTTCCTGCCTCCAGTGTGAGTTTGTACAACACAAAAACTGATTGTGGGTAGTAACCTAGGATGGGTTGTGTCATACGAACCCAGTTATTGATGTTTATTGTATCCACTTTGTAGTTTTTATCTTATATGCTGCCATCAGAGGGTTCCACCCATAAAGGCAGCCTAAAAGAAATTTTAAATAAATTAATTAATCTGTTTTGAAAAAAAAAAAAGATTCCCAGCACATGCAAGTGAGGTGGCTAAGCTGGAACTGAAAAGCTAATTAGGGAAACATTTATAGTATGTTCATTTGCAGTGTGGCAGAGAGTTTATATTGGTATGGTGGTTTTCCTATTTATCTTGTCAGCTGATATGAGCATAACTTTACAATACAGAAAAGTTGGATATAAATGTTAATATCCAAGCAGGCCATTGTGCAAGTGGGGACACTACTGATTCCATTTTTCAAGCTGCACCCATGACTTGTGCAATCAGGATTTAGTGCTTCCTCTAAGATCCCGAAATGGATAGAAACATTTGTTTGTGGAACAGGGCTGTCCAGGAGAGCTCCCATAAGGAAGCTGTGCTGATCCAGAAATGTTATGATTCAGAAACAAGCTTTTGCATATGTTTTGGAGCTTCCTAAAAGGAAGCACAAAATCTTCACTGCACAAACTGTGGGTGCCACTTGTGGAAGAGAACAGGTGATGGGCCTGCAGGGACAACAGGCTACTTAAATATTGCCCTATGAGAACTGGGGAAACAGCCACTTACCTGTGAAGCCTCTGGTTCTCCCAGGTCCTGGTGGCTGAACTGAGCCAATGGCACGATGGTAGAGAGGCATAGGGTAAAAGGGTGGGGCCATAGAGGACACAAAGGGCGGAGGAGGGAGCAAAGGTGGCGGGGCCTGGCGGTTGAGGTTGATGCCTTCGAGGATGCTCTGCCTCATCTTTTCAACTTTGGACACCTGTTCAGTCTGACCAAGAAATAAGATAAGAAATCACATTATGGGAGGTTCATTTCAACTGGTGCCTTATTTATTCCCTTATATTCTTGAATGTGATCAGATGTGACTTTGTGACTATCATATAAATATCATACGTATATTCCTGCAAGATCAAACAGTAAGCACAAGTAGGGTGGGAAAATATGGACAACCTGGATAATGGTACTAAAGGGCAAGATCATGTAAGACAGTTCTTCAGACAGTGTTATTTGCACAGAGGGTGTGATCTAACCAAAATTAAATATGTGAAGCCTGCCCTTGAAATCAGAGGGATGTAAAAGTGTTTCACCTTAGCAGGATTACCCTATGATGGGTTCTTTTCAGTATCAAAGAATTAAGTATATTTCCAAGATGGCAGATGAAAAGCCAGATCCCAGTTTGCTCATATCCTTAAGTGCAGAAGGCCAAGCAGAGTGACAGCACTGCATTTTTTCACTGGTCTTGTGCCTGCAGCCCATACATGCAAAAGGCACATCTAGCTACTGCATACTGCTCATGAGGGAAGAAAGCTCAAGACACTGAGACACATGATACTGAGACAGTGATAGTTGGCGGGGTTCTCCCAGTTTGCACTGCAGGAATTTCGGGAGCAACACTCTTAGAGGTCCAACTCCTTTCTCAATTTGGACCTTTGCTAGTTCTAAGAGGAGAAGATATATAGAGAGAGACCTGAGAGTCTGTTCTGGACATTGGAAATATTAGGAAGACTTTCTTCATGTGGTACTCTCCAGATGTGTTGCACTACCGCTCTTCCCATTCCCGGACTATCATGGCCATTAAGGTGTGGCCTGGCCCTGAAATCCAAGCCTGGTGCTGCAGCGGCGACTACAGCAGATCAGCCACCATGCTCCCTTCTGGAAGTGCCAGTGCTTACTTGTCCATCACAGAGATCTATGAGAGGTGCCTTCTCCCGTGTGGCTTTGATTAGCTTGCTCTGGAAGAGCTTCCCATCAAAGTAGATCCACGGGCAGCAGTGCTCCCAGGGCACGGGCTGCCCACAAGCATCATTGGCAAAGAGGGCTGTGTCCACTCCGCTCATAAATAGAGCGGCCAGCTGTACCCCTCTGGGATCCAGTTTCTCAATCTGCAAGAGAAGCAACATTCCTTGGCTCTCAAAGAGCTCGGATGAGTTACTGCCCCCTACTTTGTCACTCAAGCTGCCTTCCTAAGTCCCAAACCAAGAGTTTGGAGTTTTTGTAAGGGAGGACATAGCCACAGTGATGCTTAAGGAAAGAAGTGACTAATGCAAATTTGGGATTCAGCCTAGGTCTCTTGTTCTAAGCTCCTAACAAATCAAAGTCAGAGCTGCTGATAGCATTATCAGAGTTAAGAGAAGAGCAGAACCAAGGTTCTTCTTGGTTCCTGGGAGCCATGACTCTGCCCCCAGCACAGCTCCCCTTTTCCCAACCACCAAACATTTGGAAGTCTGCCAGCTTTGGGACAGTTTTCTCCCATTCCAAATGTTGCAATGTCTCTCGGAAGGCTTCATGACTGGCAAGAGTTAGAAATCAGATGTTTTGCAGAATTTAGAACTTGGGGTGGGGGGTGGAAGGGGGAAGGCATCAAGGACAGTATGGTACCAGGGGAGGGGAGGGGTGTATGTTCCATGAATGTTTCATGAATGAGGAAGGGTAGGAAGACAAGAAGAGGAGCTCTCCATCCTTAACCCACCAGTTTTAACCTAGAGAACCTGATACCTTCTCTTGACCCCCTCTCACTACAAATACCACAAAGGATCAAACCACAACCCTACCTTCAGTTCTTGAAGTTGATCTGGCTCATACAACTGAGCAGACACAGCTTGGGCCAGGAAGGCATCCAACTCATGTCTGTGCAGGATTCGGCCCCCAGGCCATTGTATCATATATCTTTTTGTAAGAAAGGACAGAGTATTTCAGACAAAATAATCTACCACAGCGGAGAGAAAAAGAAATCCAAAAGAACACTTTCTATGTTCATACAGTGATGAACTGGGGTGGCTTTCATCATTTTAACAGGCATTTTGTATTTTCTTTCTTTAGTTGACATCTAGACCTTGTATTTTCCTGGAATCTCAAAATGGACAAACATGAAAATTTATTCTTGGTCTGTATACTATTTTTGAACCTTCTGCTAGGGAACAATCCAACTGGCACTTTGCTTTCTTCCACAGCCATGCTCCCTTAACTTGCAGAACAGCTGTTTTGCATTTGCATCTCAGGATCTTAGCAATCACCATATTTAGTATCAGAAAAAAACTACCCCAGCAAGTACCTTCATGTAATGAAGAACGATGAGACCTAGAAACAAAAATATTGACAAAAAAAAGAACTCCAGCCTCCAGAAAGGACCATTCCCCTCACATTTATTGTGTTACATTTGCACCAAGCCTTCTGCACCTTACAAACTGCCCCCTGGGATCTTCAGCATTGGCCATTAGAAATTCGTATTGACATGCTTCACCATCAAGGTCACATGCTTCCTCTCTGCCATCTGAGCCATGGGGATGCCATCCAAGCCTCTTGGCTAAGATGCCCTCCCCACACTGACAACCTCTTCTTCACCCCCTCTCCTCTTTGCCCTCAGACCACTCAGCTCACTCACCGTAGTACACAGCACATCAGCAGCAGGTGCGTGGGGACATTGGCTGGGTTGAGCATGCTGGGTGTGTCTGATTTCATACAGGCCAGGAAGGCTCTCATGCGTCGGTTCTTGTCTTCCACTGCTTTTCCCAGCCAGAGTTTCTTGAGGTTGGGGCATGTCCACTCCCGAAAGGCAAAGGCTGAGACCAGCTCTGGAGTCTGGGGGGATTTTCCCTTGTACGCTGACCATTCCTTGATGATAACTGGGTGGGCTGCACCGAAAAGGACAAGGGCCCATTTGAGAAGGATAACCTCCTTCTCTAAGTTTACAGTTGAGATATACTGGATTTATTTCAGTTAGATAATGTGCACCCAGGGTGGTCTATATCAGAGATTGCCAACTGCTGCAGTAAATGTGCACCATCACAAGTCAAGCTCAAAGAATGAAACCGCAGTACTGGAGTCTGTATTACAGCCCATTGCAGTTCCTCTAACTCTTCTAAGCAGCTTGGCAATGCTCAGAACATCCACATGGCCCAGTCACAGATCTGCAACAGCAGAGGCCTGCCTACGACATTGCAGGCAAGGTCAAGAAATACTGACCTGGGCTTCAGACTCTTCCCGAGGGATGCAAGTCAAAGGAAAATGGGAGGATGATCACAGGGCTCAAGAAGGCAAAAATGGAAACAGAGGCTGCAAGTGAATGTGTGGTTCCTTCATGGGGGTGGGAACAACACTCTGCCCACAGAACCACTTACACTGAATGAGTTGAAGAGGCAGGCAGAGGAGCACCTGGCCTAGCCAAACAAATACTGACCAGGCAGGGGAACAGAAAGGCCCTTGTTGACAGTGAAACTCCATTTCCAAGCAATCTGCCAGGTCATCCCTTGCAAGCCTGCCTCCCACTGCTTGAGAACTACAGCGCTGGAAGGGGCACAAGCAAGCACTTGATGAGGCCGAAAGAGAGCTCTTACTTTCCACGGGAATGCGCTTCCGCACAGCCAGGCGCTCCATCCTCCGCTGGGTCTCAGCCACACTGAAGAGGACACCATAGACATACTGCCGTGCAGCCCGGAAAAGGACTGCTGCCGGGGGCAGCTCAGTATTGCACTCATCCTCAATGCACACAGGGATCTTGATTTCACCCTGGAAAGGAGGGTTAGGCAATGAGAATCCTGGAGGGCTGGTTTTCAGCCCCTTGCTGCCCTCCAAGCCACCTAGATTCCCCACAAAGAGCCAGCTAACAGAACTCAAATGGTTCCTTGTCCCCTTTCTCACCTTGGTAAGAACATGGTAGATGAAAGGGTACATAAGCCCCCGGCGGTGCCTGTGCTCGGCCACACGAAGCACCTCGGGGGCAACTGGGGGCAGGGGTGGGGTGGTGATGTCCATGTGGTTGCGGGTCGCCATGGAGAGCAGCGAGGGGATGTGGGCCTCAGGCCCACTCAGGTTCCTCTCAGAGTTGCCAGAGCCCCCAGCCGGCTGCCCCCAGCCCTGGCTCATCATCTTTTCATCCTCCCAGCCAGACTTGCGAGGCACTGTTTCGGACACGTGGCTGGAGGAACAAGAGGAAAGGGAAATGCTAGTAGTTCCACATCCCAGGTCAAGCAGTAAAGCTAGGACCCTTCTCCATCTAACCTCCCCCACCTCAAACAGGGAACTGAACCTAGGGCTCCTGGCTCTTCTGTCCTCTGACTGGTACAACCTACGGGACTTCTCCCAATTCCCAGGAGTAGGGATGGGCAGCTCAGGGACCCGGCCTCCCCACATGCTGCTTTCATCCTAGAGTTCACTTTGCACAGGCCTCAGAAGCCCCCCACCCCACAACATACTCACTTGGAACTGGTTCCATTGTGCTCTTCCCCATCAGAGGAAGAAGAGGGTGAAGACCCAGGCCCAGACGATGGGGAAGGCTTGGAACTCAGGTGGTGGTTGGGGAATTTGGTGGGACAGCTGTCGTAAGAGATAGGCCAGCTGTTGAAGTGTCCACCCTTCAAGGCAGGGTCCTCATGGAAAGGGGCTGCATCTGCCAGGCCATGTGGAGGGAAGAGGAAGCTGGAGCTGGGACCAGAAAGGAAAGAAGAGGTGGCAGCAACCGCACTGTGTGGGGCAGAAGGCTGGTACTGCATCTTTGGCCCCATCTGGGGTGTGAACTGCAGATGGAAGCAAAAACAAGTGGAAAAAAATAAGTTCAATGGTTTGTAGCCAGGAACACTGCTCAGGCAGGGCACCACTTAAGAGCAGGCTTCCCCAGGTCAAAAAAGGTTCTGAGAGTAGCTGGTTGGAGACTTCTGCCTGAGACTGCTTCCAGGAAGTGTGGACACCACAGCGTTAGCAGGATCTGTAATCCAGTTCAAGGAAAGGCTGAATTATATACATAGTCTGATATACTACTACAAGGGCAGAGAGATACAGATCACTAAAACCTGTATCTCTTCCCACTGGAGGACATGTTCAGCCCTTTCACTCTCAGTCACAAATAGATCAAAGTTTTTCAAATTTACCTCAAACAGCTGCAAGAGAAATGTGTTTTTCTTTTTCCTTTTAAAGGCAGACTCCCCCACAATGACAACACACACCCATGCCATATTCCCATGTGGCTATCATGGCTCACACAGAGCCGTGGGTTTGTCTCGAAGCTTTATGTGATGTCACAGATCTATAGGAGGAGACATTCCTATATAATTTTGCATCTCTTTCCCAACAGAACCAAATGGTACAAAAAGCACCTACAAATGACTAATCCTGCTACAGGAAACATAGAATGTGGCTTTTCTTTGCTGAGGGACATGCTACACAGAATGAGGAAAGCTAATGTGGTAGAATTATAGATTGCACCACTTCAGACTGGTAGGAGGGAGGGGGTGTTAGGTTTTTGTACATATTCTTATATTTGTACATTGTAAGCGAGAAGGAATAGTTTAATGTAATGTAAGCCTCTCCCAAATGTGCTAGACTGATTTATGCAGGGGACTTTCTTCATAGGGGGAAGCATTCAAAATATTACTCTCAAACACACCTGCTGTCTGAAATGGCACAGTCCAGACTTCTGTTACCTCAATCTGTGTATCATACCGAACAGCTCCTTGTTGCCAGCCTGCAACAAGCCACAGTCCCCTGACTAGCCCAGTGAGCAATGAGACATGGTCACTGACACAAGAATGGCCAGAATATCAGTCCAAAATCAACATGTGCCTAAAGCAAGCCTGGGCACTTACCATGGCCTTCCCAGAAGGGAGCGGTACCATTGGATTGCGATTCATAGGTGATGCCCCTCCAAAGTGGTTGGGCCCAAAAGCTGGGACTGAAACACAGAATGGTCACCTTGTTACAAACAGGAATGTTTTTTACCCCAGCATGCCCTTGCTGGGACCATTAAAGGGCAAAATGGGAATACCTATTAATGCATAGCCTGGTTAAGCTAGGATGTGGTTGAGAAACACTTCAGACAGCAGGTGCATGTGGGAGTCATATTTTTGTGGTCTGAAGCACAATCATTCCTCTGTTTCCCAAACTTGCAATTTCCAGATTTTGTATCCTTGAACAACTCTTCATACTTGGGGTATTCTGCCACAGAACCACTGTGCAGTGCAGGAGATTCTGCAGAACGTGCTAAGGTGCATCTTTAAGTTTATCACAGGGTGCAAAAACATACATTCCCCTTCACAAGCCCCATTTGGCATCCTTCCAGATTCCCAGCATCTCCTGCTACCAAAAAAAAGTGGGGAAGAAAAACAGATGAATTGGCTTCTGCGCCACAGAAGCATCATTCCTAGAGCATTCTGAGGAGGACTACTTAGAGGTTTCTGCTTGCTTTCTAGGATGCTCTGGGGATGTTCTATGTATGAAGCTTCTATGGCAGGAACCCAGAGCATTTGTTTTTTCCTCCTCTTTCTTTCTGGTGGCAGAGGAAGGGGTTAAAACAGGGATTAGGCATGCATATATATGAGTGGACAGGGATCTGTATGGGGGAGGCATGGGGAGACTCCAGCCCCTGGCAGCATGCCACCAAAGAAATGCAGTATAAATTGCCCATCCACATATTTAACTGAAGTTTCTTTAATATTAGAGTGGGTGCACTGTAATATGCAAGTGAATGTGAATGAGTATTGTCTTGCATGTGGATGCATACATATGCATTATTAAGTTTTACAGGTTATAGAAAATGACAGCAAGGCTTAACAGTCCTGCTGGGTGCTCTAACTGCACTGGAGACTTTATGAAGTGTAAGCCCCTATCACCACTCATCTCACTTGCAATCCCTTAGATGAATATCCTTGGATGCCCAGGATTCTGTGGAGCATAGTTTGGAAAATGGCTTGGTGCAGTGGTTTTCAGAAATTTACCCAAGTCTCCCAAGAAAAGATGGTGTTGTAAAAAAGAAAAACAGGTATATGTTTCAATGGTGCAACTGGGGCATGAGTACTGCCAGCAAGGTCATTCCCAGCTGTAATAAAGTATTTTAGCAAGAAATGAGGGGCTGTTGGTAGAGAAACTGGTTCCCCCAGCCAGGGATGAGCAGACTACCGTTCACTGATAGACTGCTAGGCTACTGCCTTGTTCAGCCTTCTCCAACCTGATACCCTGCAGGTGTTAGTACTTCAACTGTTTAATTTTTGTTAACCACCCAGAGAACCTCAGCTACTGGGTAGGATAGACATGAAATAAACAAATAAACAAACTCAGGGCATTTCTGACCATTGGCCATGCTTGTCAGGGCTGACAAAACTGGAGGGCACCAGGTTAGAGAAGCCTGCTCTGGTTGCTGGGACTTATTGCAAAAGATGAGTTCCAAAGCATCAAGGCACCCAGCTTCTTAAGCAAGATGAACTATGCTTTAACCATTAGGAACTTCTGATTAAATGCTTTTGCGGTGTAAATTTAAACACGCTTTAGTGGGCTATGTGGATGGACTATTTAACATAGTTTTACTATGAGAGCAGAATGCTGAATGTGGAAAGGGCCAAAAAGAGTACCAGTTCCTGGCCTGGAAAGATGCTCCAGTGCCTTTAACAGACTATGAATCGAAGAAATAGTCCTACAGCATCACTGCTGGAGAAGCCATGTCAAATTTCTTCCTGAAATATAGCTATTAAGAGACACCAATAATCTAGTTTGGGCTCAGATGGTCTAGTCCAGACTTGACCTCACCCAGCAGAGGCAACTGTGGGATGTCAGGCAAGGCCTCACCTTCTTGGACAGTGGGAGAAACTCATTTGAGAGAGGGGTGAAGTGAATCGGTATTTCCTGGATACTCACGAACATACGGAGACTGGCTCAGAGGTGTAGGGGATACTTTTGTTGCCACTGAATAATATTCCACAGCCTTCTTGAACCGTTCTATTTTATCTTCGGTTCTGGACTGGGGAGGAAAGAGAAGAAAAAGAAGTGATTGAGTGGAGAAAGGAATGTAGCTATCTGTCATAACCTATACCATCAATGACTTTCAATGTAGCACACTCCATTTTATGAACTGCAAATTCTATTCCCAAACTATGACAGGCACAGAGATCAACACAAGCTAGAAGCTGGTCAACTTTAACTGACAGTGGAACCCCTTAACTGAAATCATTCACCCTTGCCAATTTGTGGGTCGCTTTATTCCCCCACTCTCTGCAGTACTCCCAAAGGAGTCTGTGGATTGCTTTATTCCACAGTCTAATATTCTGGGCCTACCACCACCACCACGTAATTCGCACATCTCACCTGGGAATGCTTGAAGACATCTCTCCCTATCACATCCAAGTTGGAGGGGTTTTTGATGGAACTCACATACTCAGACACAGCTTTGATGACTACATCACAGGGTGGTAAGACCAGCTGGTGGGCTCGCACCTGAAACCAGAACACAAAGCACTTTACCAAAAAAAACTCTGGTGAGGAAAAAGTACAGTATGGCACAGCTCCACACTCTACAGTCCTAGTCAACAACTTTGACCAGGGAGCTATTCTGTAGAGGGGAAGGGACACTCCTCTGGCCATCAACCATGCAGAAGATCAACAGGGTGGCCTATAACCACAGATACCAATTCCTTCTGTACTGTGGTGAGCAACAAGCTTAGAAACCAACTGCCCCCTCCCCTTTCCTGTCTATCATGGTTAACTGCTGAAGCTTGGCAGCAAACCACTGCCTGTTTTTGCCAATGCAGAGGCAGCAGAAGAACAGCCCTAAAGTGGCCCATCTCTGCTGTATATATTTCTTTCCTCTGAATTTTCAGTGGGGTGCCAGAAGGAAGAATACAGATAGTAGATGGAATATATGTATATCTTGTAAAAATTGCAACACTAATCAAATACAGTTGGAAATACAGCTGACTGTAGCATAAAGCATGAACTGGCTTCCTAAATTATAATGGCACAGTGGCCATTATAGACCATGACACAAGCAGAGAACAGGAGTGAATCTAGTAACCCTGCCAGAGCTGCATTATGTTTTCTTCTCTGACCATGTCATTCCTCTAGAAGCTCTCCAGCCCTACAAAGCTATGGCAGTAGTACAAAAGGAAAAGGAGGGAAGGAGAAAAGTTCACCCTCTCCCATTCCAGTCTCCCACCAGTGCCTCGGGGTTCACATGCCACACTGTGGCTCATCCTCATATGTTTATCAAATACAGGTATTTGAGCTATGACAAGTTGCAGCGCCCATGGGCAAAATCCTAAAAATTCAACCCTTGGCTATGAGTTGTGCTAGGCAAGTTTTATGGCAGGAGTTATGTGAGTACTAAACAATGGCCAATTAACCAATATGAGGGTTAAATTCATAGCCTGTGCAAGTTAAAACAATCCATGAGTTATTTAATCCTTGCATAATTTTCATCAGCCCTGTTCCCACACTACAACAATCCACTGTTGAGAGTTGAACATTCAGGAGCATCCAGGAGCATGGGTGTGACAATTTGAAATGTTCACTGTAAAACAGAATACCCAGGTACAGCTTCCTAGACCTAGTCCATCTCCATTTTATTTCAACATTTCTTCCAAAGCTAGAAAAAGGTTCCTGAAATTCCAGTTTCTGGTTGTGAACCAAACTCTGGTTCTTTTCTGATCTGAGAACATGGAGTGTTACGTTTTGGCATTGTTTCCACTTCTCAAAGTCCACTTCCTGCTAAAAGCTAATGACAGGGTTCAGGAGTCCTGTCTCTTCTCACTCCCCACTTCTCCTTGGAAAGTTCCTTCCATGAGTAGGAAACAAAAACATCCAAAACACAATCTCATTTCCTCAAGACTCTTCTCCTCTTCCAAATGGTAACATCCCTGCCTCCCTGCTCTGTCAGGGCTTGCTTCCTTGAGGCCCTTCAGATGGGACAAGAGATGTGAGTGGTACCTTAAGTGAAGCCAATGGGTGGTCTGGTCCAAGCAAGCTCCAATGGAAGGCAGCAAGATCTTCATCTGGAAGGATGTGGTTCCCTGGAAGGGCACAGGGGATTGTGCAAGGTCATACCGCAATTGCCAAAAAACAACAGTGAGATTCCCACCCTCTCTCCCCATGTGCCAGTGTCTTTCTCCACCATTCAGGTGGGCAAGACACAGGCACACAGCAACTGCTTCACCAGAAGGCACCTGCTAGATTAACATTTGGATCAACATTTAGACAAACAGGATATAGCAAGATGATAGAGATGCTTTCCGAGAGTTGTGCACTACACCATGACCTTCACAAGCCTACAATCTGGCAAAGAGAAAATCAATTCAAGCACTGAAATGAAGCAGACTTTCATAGAGCTACTTAATTTGAATTAAGGATGAAAACAGCCAAGGATGGCAGCTTAAAGAATCTTCCCTGGACAGCTCCTGCCAGTCAGAGTACATAGGTAGTAGACAATCAGACTCAGTCACAGCTTCTGTAAGGCCTCTGCAATCCCTTTCTACAATGTGCATCAGAAAAGGATTCCTTCATTCTCTGAAGACATTCTGACCCTCTCTCTTTTTCTTTCTGCCAGACCTGACACTCAGTAAGCCCAAATATTCTGAACAGCAACATGCACAGAAGAGGTAATTATGGGGTTGGAAAGGATTCGACACATGTGATTCCATGTAGCCAGCATTCAGACTTTGCAGGAGATGCAAATATTTGCATGAGACCACTGGATGGAGTTCTCCTCTCAGAATCTCACAAATGAAGCCACCATTGGCACTGTGGAAACTCACAACCTTACTTTTTACCAGGTACCAAGTAAGAAATGGGAAGGAAATTTTGCCCTTTCATACACATTAATGCAAATAAAGCATGGAGAAACAATGAAAACAAAAAGTGACATATTATTCTCCATGAAAATTCATTTAATTTCATTTTCTTTAAAAAAAAAACCCTGAATCTAGAATCCTCCCTGTGTCACTTAGAGAAAAACTGATATTCCATCATTAAGCAGTGTCTAGACTTTGGCATTGGTAAAGATCACCTGGCAATATTGCAGCTCAACAAAGAAAGGGCTAGGTGAGAAGAAATATCAGAAGTGATGATTTTGAGTGCTTGTATTGCTCATTTTAAAGACAAAGCACTGAAAGTTATGCTAGTCAGCAATATATGTACTGCGGCCTACTCTTGCCAACTTTATTTCTTTCACTCTCCACATTAACCCTCACAACAGCCCTGTGGTGTAGCTTGAGTCAAAAATGAGAGCACAAGTATGCATGTTTTGCTTATGGTTGCCTAGGCATTTTTATACTTGAACCAGAATTAAGCAACTTTTAAAAAGCCACAGATGATGGTACTAAATACAGCATATGACCAGAAGAGAGACAGGATTCAGAAGTAATCCCTAGACAACCCTTCTAAGATTACATATAAACATACATTTGCAAAACAGCAACAACAAAACAATCATCCATTGCAAAATATTTCAAGCCTAAATAAATTTAAGCACTTCTGCCCTAGTCATTCACTAATTACTTAATCTACTTCATACAAGACAAACAGTCTACTATGGGGAAATTTACCCTTTGGAGCTATGGTGTTGTGTCAGGTACCTGCAGACACCATTTTTTGCCTGGCACCTGCCTTGCCGTGGGTTGTTCTGCCATGTGAGCCCAGGTGGAAGGAGTTGAGGGTTGTATAACTCTCAAAACAACTCCTGCTGCCTGGTTTGTAGCAGACGAGCAAAAATGGCACCCACTGGCTCCCAGAGCAATACAACAGCCCCTGTGGATGAACTGAGCCACAAAAGCCTGTTACATCATGTGAACCAGGCCACGCTAGCACATGAATGCACACACTTTCTATTTACCTAGCAAGGCAGCAAAGATGGGAAAGCTGCTCAGCTTGAGGCCTAGCTGTTTGGCTACCTCTTGCATGAGGAACTGGTTGGTGGTGAGGTTTTTGCCATTCCAGCTTAGCTTGAGGGCATGGGAGCTGTAATAGGAGGGGATGTTCCAGAGGGCATACTCTGAGTCATGAGCAATTAGCCCATGGAAGCCATTCTCACGGAAGAAGGACACCACTTCCTGATGATGATCTTCCAAGCTTTGGAAAACCTAAAAGGAAAATAGGGACAAGGATGAGTATCTTTAGCTTCTCAAAATATGTAACTTTAATTTCCCTTCTGTGTTCATTGTTCTTGTTTTATTGTTTTAAGTGTTTATGGTTTGTAAATTTTTGTACACTACTTTGTCGGCTGTTTTTGCAGATAAGGCAGTACACAAATGTTAAATAACAGTAACAGGGCACTTTGCTTTAAAGTCATACGATCATCTGGGAGTAATTCATTCATATATATCAATTCCTGCTACCTACATAAGGGAAATGTGCACACCACTCAGAAAACAAAAGGTGTGAATGGTATCAAAGCAACATAGCAAGTGGTCATGGAAGCATTTCAGTCACATGCTGCTTTGCAAACTCTGGTTAAAGTTGACCATGGTTCATGCAGCCTGGTTTACACACGTTAAGCCTGAATTTAGCATGTGAGGAAGCCTCTGCAAGCCTAGAGAAGCACACATTCTGACCATGTGTGCTTCTCCACAATTCCTCTAATTCTTAGCTTGCTGTTGCATACAAATAAGGAATCATGGAAGCATAGCTGGCTGGGAATTTGTGTTTGTTTGTTTGTTTATTGGACTTGTATACTGCACCCCTTTGCCTTGAGGCTCTCTGGCTAGCTCACAATATATTATACAGCAACAAATAAAACAAAACAATTAACAATATATTTGAAACATTCATAATAAAAATATGTGATTTCATATAAAAGCAAAACAACAAAAGTAATAAAGGGGGACATAGAAGTTAAACATTCCATTATTAAAACCCATTAAAACATTCTGATAATGAAATGCTGGAAGCTGAAGGGCACTATTTCTATGTAAACATGCATAGGATTATGCCTTAGGAAATTAAAAAGGGAAAAGACAGATTCCTAAAATCCAAAGGTAATTAATGGCAAAGCAAGAACAACTTGATTGTTTATATATTTTTTTAGATAAGGATATTACAAATGAAGATTTCAATAAAAAAAATAAGGGCCAATTTTGACCTGTCTGACAAAGCTCAGACCCAACCATATGCAACTATTTACCATTAAAATAACTGGATTCTACTGCTGTGATATTCAGGGTTTTATTCTCCTCAACCCTAGTAAGAAAATGATTATATCTTTAAGAATTTCTGCAAATCAAGCTTCTTTTATGTATCTGTTCTCACCCTCTTGGTAATGACATACGGTGGGACTGTACAAACCTTTGGCCCTTTTAGGTAAATGCGTACCTCAAAGGCTCAGAATACCCTGACTCTTTAAGGCTGAAATAACCTCCTGAAGATGGAGCATTGGAAGCTGCTAGGGAAAGAATGGATCATTCCACTGGTGAACTAATTTCCACAAGATGTGAGGATGACTCACTGGGGATGCTTGCTGGCACGGCAGCCCACCATGCATTACTGAATCTACAGTGAGAACACAGTGCGTGCAGACACAGTTTTGAATATGCAACTCTTACTTGGGGGTTGTCATACCATAGAAGCTAAGTGAACATGAGATGAACAACCATCCTATAACCTATCTGCACTGGATTCATGCAACACAACAAAGCTTAAATAGGTGTTGCACATGTAACCTTACATAAATCAGGACAAGGCTCAGCATGTCATCTAAACTCATTCACTTCCATAGAGATAGCTCTTTTTTGTATTTCCAAGGGACTGGACAATTCATTGCAGATGTCCCCATCAATCATTATTTGTTCTAGTATCTAAACACATCTGTACAGAGCAATTCATTCGGGCAGTTAGCTTCTTTCCTACTGTTCTCCCCCATCAATAATTTTGGGAGTTTGACTTCATTGGATCAAAAATGCAAATGTGCCTCTGTTGCTCCTATTTCTCAAATACCTTAGACAAGTATTCTGATAATCTATCCTTCCGTATTTCTTGCATTCATTCTTTCAGCAGATCAACAGAACATAACAGAACAAGTTTGGTAATTTCTTTTGATCATTTTACTTCAGTGGGGACCTTACTGTATTCTTCTTTTGTCTTAGGTTTTCTGCCTATCTAACCACTCAAACAGACAAGTGACCATTTTAAGGGGAGTGTGAGTACTGGAGCATCTGAGAATCACAGCAGGTCACAGCAAAAAGAGAACCAAAATATTGGTATATATTTTATGTTTAAGTAAGGGACAAGAGTGGATTCCTGCAATATGTGCCAAGGAAGGTGTCTGAGCATGCATTGGTACCCCACTAGCACCATGCTACTTACCTATTTTAGGCTTTGCATTGTATTACTAGTTTTTAACATTATCATTGTTTTATTTAATGTCTATAAACTTCTTTGTTTTTTAACGTTAGAAAAGTGGGGTAAAACTATTCATCTTAATGCCTCCAGTATTTAGAATGACAACATTCTCCCCTCACTTGCAGTGGGACAGGAATCTGAGATTCTCACACTTAAATTTGGATGGAAGGTCAGCCATAGCCAAATACATTCACAGGCAAAAAAAAACAGCAGGATATAAAAACAAACAAAAACATTTGTTAAGCACCCAGAGGGCCTTAGCTATTGGGCAGTATAGGAATGAAATAACTTTCATAAAGAAAATCCTAAGGTGAAAATTAAGAGTAAATGTTCAAGGCTTTTGAAGTCTACAGAGCAAAAATCATGGCAGACAAAGAACATGACCTCTGCTTCAGTTCAGATATGCTGTGCTTCAAAACAATAAAATCTATATGCCATTCATGTCAGAAGACAATCTTAAAACAGGAGGAACCATTTCTGCAAAATGCAGGCCCTCTGTGAGAAATCTAGCAGAAAGTGATACTGTGCATGAGCCTCTAGTCACTATTATTTTGCATCCAAACACTTACTGCTTCCAATGGTTTTAGGAGCTCAACTCTTTCCCATCTCCCCAAAACACACAATAAGAACAGAATAGTTTCAAATTCTTTGGAGAATGGGGAGGGAACATGTAGTGTACAAACAGAGCAAAATAATACACATTGCTATATTCCAATCATACATACTCAACTGCAGAATCTGAAATGACATTAAGGCAAAATTCCAAACCTCTTAGCAAAACAGACATAGCTACAATGAAATTTAACATATGCAAGGGGAAAGTGAAAACTTTCACTGATTTGGATTTAATTTCATGCCCTTTGATCAGCAGGCACCCATGTCCTATCATAACATAGTTTTAACAGCCACCTGCTTTTCAAAACTGGCTGGCCACAAGGTATACGACCAGCTTTGATGTTCAGAAACACAAGCCATAACCTTCTTTAGGGATGTGTCCTGACCATAGCAGAGAAAATTGTACAAGGATGTTGACTTGACTGACCACAGTGATACAAGAACTTAGTTGGGCTCAAACACTTCCCCTTTTCCTCACCAATTTATTATTAGCATAATCCAGAAGTTAAGCACATTTATGTCCTACTGGTTTGAAATGGAGAAACCAAAGCACATATTAAACTCTCCTGTGGAAGTCAACAGGGCTTTAGAAGTGTCTCACTGGGCTACATCATGCCTGGTACTGGGTCAAAATGGTGTTTGATAAATTTGTGTACAGATGCAACATGATGCAGTTGTTCATTCACTAAGGAGGCTGCATTTGAAGCTCCTCTGCTTCAGGTCAGCTGCTTTCACTGCTTATTCAACCTCAGCTGATCTTCAAGCCTTTGTTTGCCAATTTACCTTTGGCTTCATGAGACTACATGCAGCTATTTGGGGAAAATTAGATGAAATCCAGTCTTCCCATCTGCAACCAGGCACACTGATTATCCACAGATTATCCTTACAAAAGCCAATAACCAAGTCAGTTTCTACACAGGAGATAGCACCTAAGCAATTAAATTCATACCTGTCAGACATATATGATAGGACTTGTACTATAGTTTTATGACCTGTGAAGATAAGCAAGTTGCAGTTATCTGTGGCCATGGCTGCAATTATTTTGCAGCTCTGGTTTTCTCAAATTGTTCATGTCAGATGTGAAAAACTTGCTGATCAATCCTTGAAAAAGACTAATAAAAAGGCTCAAGAAAGCATGAGGGCTGGACATAGGTTGAAAAAGAGGGTAAGCAAAAGGAAGCATTGGTAGCAGATAAGGTGAAGAAACAACTTTTGAGGAATTTATGGGAATAGAAGCTTAACCATAGCAGAATGTTCAGGAGTGTATCAGGGAGGGCAACAAGTGTCCAGGAATACTGAGAAGGGATGAACCTTTGGAAAGAAATAAAAAGTAACCCAAAATACAATTAAAATGCACTCTGAAATGGAATCGGGATGGGGTGAGGGAAAGTAAGGGTGCAAGAACAGAAGAACCAATACTGAGATATTCAAAATGACACAGAACTCAACAGGATGCAAGAGGGTGCATTCAACAGGGGTCATATAGACCTTACCTTGACCCGGAACCGAATCATGGCCAGACGGACACAGTGCCCCAAGCAAGCCGGAGGAAGAAACCAGGCCCGTGGTGGTGGGGTACCTTTGTTGCCCACATGCCCAGCAATTAGCTGAGCTGTCTGCCTCTCAGCCTGAGCCTTCCTGCCCCACTCAGGGAGCCTCTCCTTTCCAAGCCCTCCATTGAAGATGACAGCTAATTCCAGCCCACCTTGATAGAGGCAGGCCTGTGAAAGGGCAGCCAGATAACCCACCATAGCATTCCACTGGCCCCCACACACCCAGTCTGTCTGGTAGCCACCGTACAGACGCTGCAAAGCAGAATCAGCATCCACCAGGAGCCGAGCTGGACAGGGTGCTGGGGGCGCCAATCCCGGTGCATGCTGAGTGTGTGGGTATGGGCTTGTACCAACCATAGGTCCCAGCCCCTGTGCAGCCCCAGCTGGGTGGGGATAGCCAGCTGGGGGGTGGAAGGTTGTACAGTAGGCAGGGCCCCCGCCTCCACGGCCCCCTACGGCCCGTGCCAACTTCAACAGGTCCACAGGCACCACTGCCCCTGGGCAGCGCTTTTCTACGAACTCTTGGAAGCCCTGCACCCCCATGGCTTGGCACAGTTGAAGGGTGCAGGCCCCACTCCCGCTAGGGCAAACGGGGATGGCTAAGGGGCTAGCACCCCGAGACCAGGACTCGGCACAGTCAAAGCTGCTCCAGCTCCTGGGGCTACGCTTCTCACAGCTCCCACTTCTGGGGAATGGATGCAGCCGCCATGTTGTAGCTTTCTTCTCCTCCTCCTCCTCCTCCTCCTGCCTCCTCTCCTCCTCCTTTCTCTCAACTAAAACTATAGCCCATCGGGAAATGTAGTTTCACGTCTACCTAATCTCTTATTAGTCAGAAGATCGTAGGAGATAGTGGGACTACAACTCCCAGCAGATCGGGAAAGCCCACCATGTTATCATGATTTCTGCGCGCTTTCCTGGCGCTGCATAGCGTTATGGGACTTGTAGTTCCATAGAATAAAAGATTCCCCCCCCCGCCACCCCAAAGCAGACATAAACAGAGGAAAAGGTAACTTTTGACTGCAATTCCCGATGAACTGAGAGCTTCGCCATACTTTTATACGCTCTTGTCTCTCGCCTCATAGGAGGGGCAGAAATCGGAGGCTCCCTGCAAACATTCTTCACACCTCTTAAGAGTTCCACCAAAGCCCGCGAGTTCACTGTAAGGCCTTCGTACATTTTCATTTGAGCGTGAGGGCTCGCTACCGCGCGGGATTTCGGAAGCATACTTCACCCCTTTAAAAAAAAACAAAAAAAAAACTTTAGTCCCAGCCTAGGGCTATAGTAATTGGATATAGACCATCTGCGGTAGGAAACGGGGGAGGTTCTTCGGTTATTCATTCGAGGAACGTCGCCATATTGTCACGTCTCTGGCACGCTTTGCATGCTGGGAAATGTAGTGTGTCCTCCCCATTGGTAGATTCCATTCACAGCTTCAGTTACGACGCCATATTGAGGGAGAATGACGCTGCCCAGCATCCTCTTCTGCTCTCCGTGGCTATGTTTTGTCGAAACTCGTAGAGGGGCGTTTTGTCTCCTGTTGTGTTCAACCTACAGCTCCCACCATTCCCATGTTAGCTAGGTACGAAGTTGTAATCCAATAAAGTAGGAAGGATGAAGCCAGGCTGGGGGGGGGGGGGGCGTAACTTCCGGCGCAATAATGCCATACACTTGTACAGTCCGATCCACTTTTCGTTAACTCGTAAGTCCCACAGAATTCAATGGAATTTACTTTCGCATAGGCGCCCACAGGATTTGCAGTAACCTTAACTGCTGTAGCATAAGGCGTCATCAGCTCATTTTCAGCAAATGGGTGGGGCATCGCTGGGATGTTATCACTGCGCACGGGGGCGGAAATGTTCTCTAAGCGATAACCCGCTTTAGATTACTGAGCAATAAAACACATCATTATCCCTGAGCAATAGTTCTGTACTAACATACGAGCAGAAGGCACAGCCTTGCGTGCCCGCTGCTCATGCTTCCAAGGTGATGCCGAAGATACGTAACCAAGAGCATCGGAAATCCCCAGCGAAGAGGCAGGTATCTCTTTTCCACCCCACCCGCACAACTCCGTACCTAAGTGGAAACCCATCTGAGCAGACTGCATAGCCCACCAGATTTCTTACTGTGTCTCTTTAGAAGAGCACGCTTGAGCAGCCCCAGTTCCTCTAAGCGTTTTCAGAGCCGTGTTTTCAAGCATGGAATAATGTCTCTAAGTAGCTCCTAAGGGCAACGTGCCTATGATCTTGCGCAGATTCTTCTCCCTCTACGACAAAGCAGCTTTTGTTTATTTCCTCCCTACACCATCTTCCCTCCCCACAAATACATTGCTTACTAGAAACACGGCAAACAGACATGCTCTGCCCATCTGACTTTACATCCTAGCCCTTCTGGCCAGGATGAAATTTTGACTGTGCTATCAAAATGCTGCTGGCTTGCAACCACCTAACTCCTTGCAAGTGCCATCCTGCAACTGAACAGGTTTGTAAGGGTACAGTCCTATGTGCACACTTACCTTCAAATCTGTGAGCATTATTTCCAATTAAACACAACTATAGCATTCGACTCTGTTTCATATCCATCCTGATGAAGAGCTATGGAGGGCTTGAAAAGCTTTCATGGCATTTTGCTTGAACCTATTAAAAACAGTGCCTGACTGTGGATTGTGGAATAGTGGTCAGGATTCTTGAGTGCACAGTTGTTTATTTCTGGGAGGAAAGGCAAGATAAAGATTACATAAAGTATCCCAAATGGCTAGATGCATTTAACAGTATCCAACTTTTTGCCTGTATGCATCATCTTGAACAGAAGTGCAGAATGCATGGCCCTTCAGAGGTTGCAATTCCCTTCAGCCCTAGCAGCATAACTGATGGTGAGGAATGATGGGAGTTGCAGGACAACAACAGCTGGGGGGTTACATGTTTTCTCTCCCTAACTAAGAAGCTTATGACACAGCCATTTGAGACTGTGCACATGCACACATGCATGGAAGATGTGATCTCTCTTGATACTGATCAATGCATTACAAGATAAGTATTTTTAATGATTTCTGAAAACCAGGCTTTACAATCATTAAACTGTTCTCTGAGAGTCTAATTTTACAGCATCAGTTGGTGTATTTGTGGTGTATTTAAGGGATGGGCTGAATCAAGTCTTGTGCAGTTTACAATGTAAGTCTGTATGATCCAAAACTTTTAATGGTGAAGACAGAACTCTTCTGTGTTAAATCTTGCTTAGGAATACAAGGATCCATCTAGTCTAACATTATTTGCAAGAACCCCAGAAACTCACAGGGGCTGTTTATCCACCATGGAACACAGTCTTTCTCCTATTAACTGTACTTACTAGTTATCAGTCACATTTAAATTGACAAATAACTACTTGCATAAGAAAACTACATAATTGTCTGTTGATTTTGGTGAATGAACGTCAGCACTGGGATCTAACATTACTGTATAGCTCACAGATACGCCTGTGCCAAAGTAATTTGATACACGCATTAACTTGCCTGGGTAGAGGCCACTCGTGTTGCCCTCCACACACACGCCCACACCCACACACTACTGCCAATGACTGGTAACAACCCTGATATGGGTAACTCCTACTTTGAAGCACTCTAGCTCTTTAGTGCCCTTATCAGAGAGGGATACCCTGGCAAAAAGTTTGATTTATTTCTTGTGTATAAATATTCTAAATAAATATGTATGCAATTAAGAAGTAATCAGGCTGGGCAAATAAAGGCAGGTTGCTTACCTGAAACTGTCCTGTGCCTGTATGGAGCCTGTTGTTGCGAAGAGTTCATAGCTGGGAGCATTTTGGCAGGATACCCTCCCCCATCCCAGTGTTTGGTATACATGGGCACAGCTTGTACCCCTTCCCTCAGTTTACTCAAGGCCACTTTTGTGACCTTGGACCCAGCGAGGTTCATCTTGACCAAGTGCAACCTTAGTCAAACTAAATCTAGGTACAGAAAATGGGAAAATTCCTAATCCCCTCACCTATGTAAGGAGAAGGAAAGTTTAGAATATGGCACCAGAGAGGGCTGTGAATATACAGATGACCACTTGAAGAATGACAGTTACAGGTAAGCAACCTGGCTTTCTTCTTCATGGTCTCTGTGCATCACGCATATGGACAACTGGCAAGCTTAGGCATCACTGGATGGTGGCTCAGTGTCATTACTGGAACAGAAAAAAAGACTACTCTCCCAAGCGCACCATGTGCCTTGGTATGGATGCTGAGTCTGTAATGTTTCATGAATGTTGATAGAATTGACCAGGCTGCTGCTTGAAGAAGTCCAGTAGAGAAATCCTGGTGTGCAGTGAAGTTCATGTCACCACTGCTTGCAAATAGTGTGCCTTTTATTGTATTGAAGGCTGTAGGCCAGGTAGGTCATAACCCACAAAAATTATCCTCTCCATGCATACTAGTCTCTGAGGTGTCAGGGTATGCCTTGGGCTTGTCACTGTAACAGATAAAAAGTCTTTGGAAGTGACAGAACAGTTCAGATCCAGACCTTCTAGGGTAGTAGACAAAGGCAAAAGGTAACCCGTGTTACCATGGGTTCAAGCAGTTTTCTTGTAAGGCCTTGTAGGACAATGGAGAAACTCTAGGTAGGTGTTAAAGGATGAGTTGCTACATCAATATTCTTTAGCCCTCATAAGAGCTGCTTATTTAGGGAGCGTGAGGAGAAAAAAATGATGATCCATGAGAGAAAAAATCCTTCTATTTTGCAGCCTAGGGCTTCTGCTAGAAGGATTCAAGCCGTATCCAGATTAGATCCAGTTTTGAGGGAGGATGGATGAAGGTTCAGCTAGAAATGTTCAACAGGTGGCAACAGGATTAGCTGGGCCACTAAGTTGCTATCAGGATGCAGTTCATAGCCTCTTGACCCACCGTTGTTCATATCTTCGGGGAAAGGAGGAAAGGTAAAAACAAGTCCCCCATCCAATTAAAAGAGAAGCATGTTGCAAATAGTATTGTCTTGACTGGCCAACAGGCCAACAGGAGTTAGAAGATCTTCTTCCATGGTGGGGTGGTCAATTGCCATTAGTGGCTATGGAGATCTCTCTTGCTTGGTGTGTTGATTAAAGTGCTGCTTGTCCTGCGAATATGAAGTTTCTGTCAACACAACAATTCTAGATCCAAAATGGTTAAGCTGGAGTGGCTTACTCACCAGTTAAGACTAAATTGGACAGGTCTGGGCATCTGAAATGCACTTACTGAGAACCATCTATAAGATGGTAAATATAGATGAACTGGAAGTTAGTGAAAACTTCTAAAGTCTGGCAAGTGGTACAATTGTAACTGTTGACACCCTAAGGCCAAAGCACCACTGGATCTGGGGTGTAAGGAGGAGGGATTGTCTGTATAGCTTGTGAGAATCTCAATAAGTACTTATGGGCTTGCCAATGGGAGACATGGGGCTGCTGAGGTGGAATCCATCTGTGTCCTGATGAAGGGTACAGGCTGAAAGAAGCTTCCCAAAGCAGCACAGAAAGTGGTCAAAGAAGAGCTGAGGAAATGGGTGGGAACTCCTCCCACATATACCGAATACCAGTGTGGGAGAGGGGGGTCCTGCCAAGACACTTTTAGATACAAAATCTTCCTGAAACTGGCTTCACACAGGAGCAGACTACAATTAACAACTCTCTTCTCCGTCCTTATTGTATGCTGAGCAACTTAACAATACATTAAAAGATAAAGATGTGGCTGGAATACCTTATTCTTATTCTTTGGGTCAGTAGGGATATGTGGAAGTTAAGATCATGATGACCCCCATACACTGTCAGTCATCATCATCTCTCCGTCATTATTTAAAATAAACAATCTACAACCCTGTGCATCACAACTCACTGTAAGTTCAAGAACCTACAATAGCTCACTTGTTATGTGAACTGGCCCTGCCCACTGCTAGCACACAGCCCCCAACACATTGTCCCCTGAAGGAACTGGCTCTTGACAGAGACAAAAGATTTCATACTTGGCTGAACCACAGAATGGAAATCTGAATGCTTTCAGTCACCATACCTGGACTGTGATACGTACCACCCAGGAAGCTGCTAGATTGTGTCACTTCCAAAACTGTGGACAGAGGCTATGTTTGATTATTTTTGTGGCTTATTTAACCCACAAGGAGTCATGCTATGCTGTTCATGAGAGCCAGCTACACATCCAGCTCCCATGTGGGGATCATGTAGTGTAACTGCAGCAAGTGTGCAGTATATGAGAGTTAAACCACCTTTGCATATCTCTAAAAAAGAGTTGTTAAATAACCAACGGTGGGTTGCCATGCAAACAGCTCCAGTGGTTCTCTTTCAAAGTACAGCTGAAGCAGGTGGACTTGGTACTTTAGCACCTTAGGAAGTTACTTAATTCGCCTTCCTTTTATAGTTGGGCAAATTAAGTAACTTCCTAAGGTGCTAAATTACTTTCCTTTGTGTAATATTGAGTTTAATACAAGTTTTATATTCTTGCATGTATGCTGTTGTATGGTAGAATGGAATACATTTATTTTGTAATCTTTTGTATCCAAACCATATGAGTATAGAGAAGAATTTCACTCCCATCCATGGTTTTCCTCTGTGCATGAACCATTAAAGTGAATCAAATTCCTACTTTTTTAGCAGCTATTTTGTAAAATTCAGACAATATTTAATGAAGTTTATTTTTTCCAACACAGTCTTTATTTTCCTTTGTAACAGTTTAAAAAAATATTTGTAATGGTTGTGTACAAATGAAGTCAACTCACAGCTTGCAAAAATAATTAAAAAAACACATGGAAACAACTGCTGATAAAAGACATTCATTTTCTACCATAAAGTTCCGGGCTATGATTTTTCAAAAACCAAATGGGATCCCTCATCCCTGTTATAGTAAACTGGTCACCTGCATCCTCTATGCGGTCATAAAAATCTCAGTCTTAATGTCCAAAGGGGTGGGGCATTAAAAATAAGTCCTAATAATGCTACTTTAAAGTATAATTCACATACGTAAAATTATTTCTAAATGAGTGAAGTTGCCAATATGTCTGTAAATCCAAGGGGGCATTTCTTCAGGGCAGATACCTGAATTTATCATGGCTGTTTCTTTAGACCTGCATGCTCCTCAGTAATCTTTCTGCTAGGGCTTTCTTCATGGCCTAAATAAGCCAAAACACAGAGGCACATGAAATGCTCTCCTAGGATGCATTAGAAGACTGAACAGAAGTTGGTTCCTAGCCCTGCAAATTAGATCTGTGAGCCCTGAGGAGAGAAAAAAACCCTTGCTTTTTCCTTTTATCATCCAGTCAGTTGGGTACAAGTGTGTCCCTCTATATCTGCAGTATCACCTTGATGTGGATTACCACAAATTCCAGCACATTTTCCATACTACTTGCATCTACAGGTAAATGCTTCCCTCCTCTGCATCTACCACCCTTCTGTCAAGTGGAAGTGAAAAAAAAACAACCAGCTTTATATTGCAGTCTCATTAAAACAATGGCCAGCTAGCCTCAGGGATCAGTTGGAGCATATAACAGGTAACAACACAGAAGTAGACTGTCACTGGAAACTGCTTCACACATGATATTTTTCCTCCATATAGGTAATTTCACTGTAGGAAAAACAGTGTAAATCATCATGTGTGAAGTATAAGGGAGCAATTACACAGGTTCTTCTCAACTCATGCTTTATTTGGCTTGCAACAAAGCAAATACTCATGCCATATTTCACACAATGGCATTCATAGTTTTTGTGCAGGGAAATGGTCTCTACATAGGAAATATGTCCTGTGAAACAGCCATTATATTTGGGAGGATACAGGTAAGGTGTCAATTTAGCCACTGGTTTATAAAACACATGCTTGGCATTTTAAAAAATTTTTCTGAACTGGAACCTACTCACCACCACCAAAGAACAAGATGAATGAAGAGATGATAAAAATGCATTTTTCCTAACATTAAATATTAGAATAATTGCTGGTTTATGCTGGCTCAGATCTGTTAGATTCAAGGAAGAGTGCATCTGTGGTGATAGCCAAAAGTGTAACAAGGTATTAGTTAAAAATTAATACTCTGCTATGAGTCTTGGTCACTGCAGGTTTAAGCTTCCAAGGGAGATGATTGAAAAATCACATCAAATGGTTGTATTATCAGCTTGAACAGCCATGCAAAAGCAAAGAGTTGGTCCTATGGACCATTTTTTTACTATATTGCTCATAATTATTACTCTTTCATTTGGATATGGGATGGAACATAACACTACAGATATATCAATATTTCAAAGAAAAAACAAAGGAAAAGGCCAAAATTTGTATACAGTTTCCCTGAAGAATTACTTTTGCCTTTCCGCCCTCTATTTGCTATATAGGTCAGTTTGGAGGTGGAGTAGGTAAAGAAATATTCCAGGAAATATATTAAACTGGTTTTTGCCTAATTTATTGAGCCTAACTGTTTTAAGTGAGACAGTACATGTTCAAAGACAGCGTCTGCAAAAACAGCAGATTTCTTACAAAATCCAGTTAGGTTTTCAAATTAAAAACAACCAGGAGCATTTCACACTACTGTACTAAATGCAACTAAAGGCTCAAAGCATACCTTGCAAAGGGACTGTGTCAATGTCACACTTGTAATCATTTAAGCTTGGTTCAGGCAACAAGCCATAGGTTGGGTACTGTCTTCCCTCTTGCACACACATTTCCCACATCAGTCTTAACCATAATTTAGAGTAATGACTACTCAGACCTTAGCTATGGTTAACATTAACAGGTGTTCATTATTAACTAGGGTAAACTGCAAATCCTAGTTTTAGCATTAACCATGGTGGAGCCTGGTGCCAAGGTAAGCTTAACAATGAGCAAATTCAGCATAGCAGGGTGGTAAGAATGTGTTATCTTGGGTCTTGTGGCAGATCCTTTAACCATGGTTAAGCGATCACAAGCATTACATTGGCACCAGCCCAGTCTAGTTTGTCAGCAATAATTCAGTGCAAATACACAGGAAGAATTCCCTCCAAAAGAAAGAGCTTTTCAAAGACATTTCCCCCACATATAACAATGACTGCTGAATGGAAGGCTAATGAGGCGGGGGATCACACACTTTGCTAAACTGTGTAACCAATTGCAAGATACACTAGGAATAATGCATGGGTTTGTTCTTTTCATTCATCTGT
The DNA here is from genome assembly GCF_004798865.1 of Varanus komodoensis. NCBI lineage: Eukaryota > Metazoa > Chordata > Lepidosauria > Squamata > Varanidae > Varanus > Varanus komodoensis. The sequence goes on from NW_025335972.1 coordinate 773,734, forward strand.
CACCATAAGTTAAACTGATGATGATAAATAAGCCTCTGAAGACTTCCTTGTGAAAGTTAAACATCCTCCTTAAAACAGTAAACAAGTTGGAGTTGCTCATGCCAAATTACATAGAGGAAAAAGTGTGAGAGAAGAAGCACGTGTGTCAAAACACTGTCTCAGATTTAAAATATGGTATATGACTTCTATTGGGACAGGAAAGCAAGTTGTTTGCATCACTGCCTAGGTTTAAACAGCACTAACAAATGAGGTAGATAAGAAAATAAAACTTACGTTTAAAGGGAAAAACAACTCAGCTGGAATATAACTGAAATATTCACCCAGTTATTAAAATGATACATTCCATTCATATTGTACAAGCTCAGTCTCAAGCATCACAGCAGAAAAGTGCCTTTAAAAACACCCCCCCCCCAAACCAAATTCACAGTTGATTCCTTGTTGTCAGAATTCACATTTAAAAGAAAAATAGAATGCAAGCAGCAGGGAGGGAAAGAAAATTGGGCAGTAAATGTTTCACATGAAACAGAATACAAAACCAATCATAAATATGTCACATTTTTCTTCTTTTGTCAAACATACTAGACAGTGCCCCTCTTGGCTTTCTAGACTCTTGTCATTTTGACATTTTCAACTTCAAAGATGGAACAGTTAAGTTCTCTCACCCTACCAGGAACGTTGAGAGTAATGTGAGAGATACATTGCAGCCCATGTTCAAAGTTTCTGTCTGTCACTGTCATCTATGGTCAAAGAGGATTTTGTAGTGCCTCAAACCACTGCAAAACTTGTTTAACCAGAGACTATCACAAGACAGAACAAATTAGCATGTACACCATAGGCAGCAATGGTTCTAACCACAGAAGGCAGGAACTAGATGCTACAAAGGATGTTAATAAAACCAGCATCCCATGTTTCTTCCTTTTTTCTACATACAGTCTAGTAATACAAAATGTGTGACACAGTGTCATTACGCTCTCCACTTGTGCAAGTGGAGAAACTCAAAACATGATGATTGTCATACCACATGTTCTGCATTACTAGAGGTTATGGGGAAGAAGGAGGGGTGGAAAAGTAGGGCTGCATTTTTGGCAGCAGCCACTTATCCATGGCTAGTCCTGGCCTAACCTGAACTTTGCTGATAGTGATACAAGTGCTATAGAAGGGGTAAAGATGTTTGTAAAGTATTACCACTGCTCTTGTCAGAAGACATGCAGATAAACCATGTAAGGATTTCTAAAAGGGAGTCCCTATTGCCAATTGTAAAACAACAGCTCTTCAACCAAAGTGGAATGGAACAAATGGCTTCATGAACAAGTTGCAGAACACAGACATGAAGTAAGCTTTATACAATGGTTCTCTCTTTCTGTGTGTGTGCCTCTCTCTCATGCACACACACTTGTGCACACACACACACACACACTCAGCATAGTAACTACAGGAACCAAGTTTTTGTTTTCTAACATTATGGTTTAGAAAATGCACATTCCCATTGTTTGTACACAAGGCTTATAGAAAAGCTCTGTTCCAAACTGGGGTGAGGAAAGTGTCCCAGTTACAACCAAAGGGACTGCTTTTCATGAACAATGATGCTATTTAAGCTCTTAATTTCAAGACTTAGTTCTTGCAGAATCCTAGCCTGGAAGAAAGAAGGCTACATAGACCTTACTGTGACAGTCTGGAGAGAATTCTTCTACCCCTGCTCAATGTTAAATTTAAATTCAAATTCAAACTTAAATTTAAATTCAATTTTACATTTCTCTGGCAGCATAAAAGGTATATAAAAGAAGAGTCTCAGGCTTCACTTTTCAAGAACAATAAGGGCTTCAATTACTATGCTACTTGTGCATTAGAGTAAGGTGACCTAGATGGGGCTATCTTTGCCATATTCTACTCTGTCACCATTTGAAGGGTTTTTTTGTTTTCTGTTTTACAATAAATGAACTAAAATCAAGTCTCATGTTTGTGACATACTGATATATACAAAATTAAAAAACAAACAAACTGGCAGATTTTGTGATTCACAACTGAGAGGCAAATTATGTGTCAGAATGTGGACCATACACATTTCTCATAAAAGTGTGGGGGCTGAAGTAGAAACTCAGTATGGCCAGACAGAAGTGGGATGCTGAAATATACATCCCAAAACTGCTTTACTCTCATTGCTACTAGAAACTAGAAAACATACCTGTTTTAAAGGAGATGAGAAAAGAACATTTTTAAAAATAAAGGATGTTTTTATGTTAAAAAAGACGTAACACTGTTCTTCAAATTGAAACTTTCTGCCAAAGTATATATCCACTGCTGCTGATCATTATGCGATGTACAGCAGTGCACTGTTCAAACATCATCAAACTTCAAAAGTCTACAACTATTTTTTCCTGCCTTTCCAGTAAAAATCTGAAAAGATGCTAAAGGTATCTATCACAAGGCACTGCAAATCTTTGCAGGCAGAACAAGGAGGCTGCATTATACATGGGAAACAGGGTCTTATCCTGGGCAGAGAAAGAAGGAAAGACAACAACAAAACACCCAGGTGTTTTAGGAGGTACTTAAGCTTTGGATGCCATTTTAAGAGGCTAGATTCAAGCAAGTAGTTCAACTCTGTGACTACTTTAAATGAGGAGAAAAAATATATATATATAGGTCTGACAGCCCAATCCACAACAGCATTAAGCCAAAGTACTTTGATTTAGGATAATTTATTCCATTGTTTTAAATGGGACTTAGCTGGTTGAAGATCAAATACTTTGCCTTAACTACACTGTAGTGAGATACAGCTTCCCTCTTCCTCTTGTTCAAAATATTTGTCAGCAAAGCCAAGCCAATTTCAACCTTCAACAACAATGCAATTCTTTTACAACACTCCAAGATGAAACCTGAACTCTGTGGATTCAACTTAAAGCAGAGCTTTGCAATTCTCAATCTAGATATATGAAGGAGGAAGCAAGTCCAGGTATGTACCGTTAAATATTTTAAAGACTCCTGGATGCAAAGGAAGCAACCCAGTGGTACACAAAAGAGTAAAACTTTTCAACAAGAAAAAAACTGTTAAGACTCTATATAAATGAAGTTCAGAACAAAAGATTATTAACCCCAGTAAATTAAGACTTCCCTGCCATATTATTTGGCCCAAGTAAGCCAATGTGCTACTATCAAACCCAGCTAATCTCTTATCAGAAAAATACTGTAAGAGCAGCTGAAATACATTTATACAATGAGGGGGCTGATCATCTCACTTAGGATCCTCTATCTTTCACTGTAAGGCAGTCCACTATAAATGCAGTGACCCTGTTTCCACGCATAATTTTCAGTCTACAAAAAATGTGTTAAGTATGGATCACAAATGAGGTGCAAATGGGCAAGATGGGTCAAGTTATAAAAAGCTCCCTTGGCAATTTTTCCATTGCTACCCCCCACCCCACCATGATATAAGATTTGTGTCTGTTGCAAAACAAGCTTAAAGAAAAAAGTCAACATAACATTCAGGCCAACAACCCAGTTTCATCTACTGAGTGTATGTATGAGGATCTAGCTGCCATTATATATAAACAGCTGTTCTCAATTGTCCAGGAACAATTTACAGGTCTGGCAAATGAAACAATTGGTGGCAATTTCTTTATCTCTTCCTTCAGTAGTCCTTCACCCATCAAAAGGTCTATCTCTTGAGGCAGGGAAGGGAAGAGTTTAAGACAGCATTCAGTGATGGCTAGCCAAACTACAGAATCATTGTTACCCCTAGCTAGCTAGGAATCTGAGCTGTCAATGAAATCAGATGGATATATAACATTAAAGAGGATCCAAGGTGTGACTCAACTGCTGCTCCCCCACCCTTCAAGTAAATTAACTCAAAATGCCAGTATGTGTAACCATTTAAGAAGAGCTACTATCAGTCTCAAAAACAGTAGCAACAGAAGCAAACAAGGGACACAGGCCAAGAATGACAAGGAAGTCTCATTAAGAATTAGCACAGGGGCATGCTTGTCCACCTCAGGAACAATGAGATGCACAGGCCAAGGCTCTCTGAAGTACTTAAAAAACATTCCCCCCAAAGAAGATTTAATCAAGTATTCAAAGAGGAGAATGCAAAGACAGTCTCCCACCACTCCCGCCATGTTGTTGCACTGGGGAATTCACCCCACCAAATCCAGGCCGCAGAATGCAAGGCAGAGGAATGGAATCATGAGTTATAGGCACAGTCCCCATATCTATCATCCTTTAGCCATCCACCTTCATTTAGGACCTGGGGGGATAGGAGCTGGGTTTTGCACAGGTGACGCTGGAAACGCTGGCATGCTTATCCCTGGCTGAAATGGTCCCACAGACTGAGCAGGGACGACAACAGACTGCTGGGCCGTCCCTGAAATGCCCATCCATTGCACTGGATAAGCTGTCCCCGTCATGGTGTTGTACTGGCATATGTGGGGTACTCCATATGGCGTCAGTGGGCCAGAAAAGGGTGACAGGGGAAGTCCTTGGGGCAAAGCAGCTGGTACAGTCCCCCGGATCTGGGAAAGTGAGGAAATCCACGTGGATGTGTAGCCCACTGTAGAGGTTGGTGTCTTTAAGAACAAGAGAAAATAGAAACTATTTAAAAGGAGAGAAATCCTCAGTCAGCATTTGTTTGTTGCATGCTCCAGTAGATCCTCCTGTGCAGCAAGAAAGAGGTTAAATGTTCAAACACAACAGTAGATGATGGGACCCCAACAATTTGGGACCCATGGGAACACATGGAACTTTGTTTCTTAAAGAAGTTATTTAAGCACTGTGACTATCAGGGGCACTACCATTAAATGGTTGAGGACTTCCAAAGATAAAAGAGATGGTAGGGATTAATGGAGCAGGCTCGTGAGAGGGAAAAGGATGACTGAAAGGAAGAACTCAGGATAACCACTCAGCAAAACAAAAAAGGCAGGTTGCTTACCTGTAACTGTCATTCTTTGACTGGTTATGTGTACATTCACACATATGGGCTTTGCACCTGCACAAAGCCTACTGTCTGGAAGCTTCTATAGTTTTCATTTGGGTGGGAGTCCCTCTCTTTCCTTTCCTAGGAAGCATGGGGAGAGACTCCCACCCATCCCCTCATTTCTATGGAAACCACCATTGATTTCTGGACTCCAGGGAGGAGGACACCAACCTGATATGGCCCTGAGGTGTCCCTAGAGAGTAAGAACAAACATTGAAAGGATAACAAGTGGAACCAGAGTTCCGTAAGACCCTTCAGGAAGTGGGTCTGCAGAAAGTGCTAGATCTCTTCAATGGTGGCCCACCATGGGTCAAGACCTTCCTGATGTATGAAGGCTGTGAAGGCATCCCACTTTGCCAAGCAAGGCCTTCCTGAGGATGGCTTAAATGTTGTGACTAGTTTGGACAACACCTTGGGAAGTAGGGGAACTCTCCCCTGCTCTAGAGGGCAATCCTCCAAGTCATGAAGTGCAAATTCCCAACAGCTGGGTGAAGAACTCAGCCCTGGTCCTGTGTGATTAGATCCTGGGTATGTGGGAGGCAGGTGGAGTTTCCCTGGAAGAGTTGAAGGAGCCAGGTGAACCATGGTTTCCTTGGTCACCATCGGGTATTCCACTCCCTCCTTCCAGATCTTGGTGGTCAGCCTGGTGATTAAGGGAAATGGCAGAAAAATGTAGAACAGGGTCCCACTCCATCTGAGTAGAAAAGTATATCCCAGGGAGCCGGTTCCCTGTCCTGCCTGAGAGCAGAGCCGGGGGGTGGGGGGTGGGGGGGATGTCATGTTGAGGCTAAAACATGTCATGAGGCAAGGTCCTTCTCCTGAGTAAATGTACTGCTTCAGACTTCCTGTCCGCAGTGCTTTGTTGTTAGTTGCGAAGCTGATATTTCTCCCAGTGATCTTAATACCAACTGGTGATTCATCTACCCCTGCCTTTCTCATGATGTGCTCTACATATAAGCTAAATAGGCAGGGCGACAGTATACAGTCTTGTCGAACTCCTTTCTCAATTTTGAACCAATCAGTGGTTCCGTGTCGTTCTCACTGTTGCTTCTTGACCCACATTTGGATTCTCAAGAGACAAATAAGATGGTCTGGTACTCCCATCTCTTTAAGAACTTGCCACAATTTGTTGTGATCAACACAATCAAAGGCTTTGGCATAGTCAATGAAGCAGGAGATGTTCTTCTGGTACTCCATAGCTTTCTCCATGATCCAGCGTATGTGGGCAATTTGACCTCTAGTTCCTCTCCCTCTTTGAAATCCTGCCTGTACTTCTGGTAGTTCTCAGTTCGCATACTGCTGGAGCCGAGCTTGTAGGATTTTGAGCATCACTTTGCTAGCATGTGAAATGAGTGCAATGGTGTGGTAGTCTGAACGTTCTTTGGCATTGCCCTTCTTTGGGATTGGAATGTAAACCGACCTTTTCCAATCCTGTGGCCGCAATAACTGAAATTCATCCATTAATTTTGGACCAGACGGCGACATTGGTATCTCCCCAGAAGCCTCTGAATCACTAGTAGAGTCTAGCTCGTGACGAATCTGAGTGATTTTCTCCCTGAAATGCTTGGCAAAGTCGTCACAGCGGGCCTTCGAGGGTGGAACCAGATCTTTCTTAGGGCCAGGACGGACCAGCTCTTGTACCACCCGAAAAAGCTCTGCCGGACAGCATTTTGAGGAGGCAATGGAAACAGAGAAGACTTTCTTTTTCGCCGCCCTCACTGCCACAGCATAGGCCTGATAATGGACTCTTAAGTGTGTTCGGTCAGATTCATCCCGTGATCTCCTCCACCTACGCTCTAGCCGTCTCCTGGCCTGCTTCATCGCCCGCAATTCATATGTATACCAAGGGGAAGAGTGGGCTCTGCCTGGCTGGAGAGGATGCTTAGGAGCGATCGTGTCATCTCCCCATTCCATAGTTCGACCAGAGCCTCGACAGGAGCACCAGTCTTGTGAGCCGGAAACTCCCCCAGGGCCTTCAGGAATCCGTCCGGATCCATCTGGCTCCGGGGGCGGACCCACACAATCGGGTCCGCACCCTTGCAGAGGGAGAGGCCGCTCTTGAGCACAAACCTCACGAGGAAGTGATCTGACCATGACAGGGGTATCAGACATAAATTCCTCAACCTCAGACCACCCTCTTCCTGCCCTGTCGAGAAAACCAGGTCCAGAGTGTGTCCACGTTCATGGGTCGGGTCTGTGACATGTTGAGACAGCCCCATGGCCGTCATGGAGGCCATGAAGACCTGAGCCGCCCCGGACAGACCAGTCTCGGCATGGAGATTGAAGTCCCCTAGGACCAACATCCTGGGGGTCCTCAACACCAGGTCCGAGACGATCTCCGTCAGCTCAGGCAGGGAGTCTGTTGGGCAGAAGGGTGCACGGTACACCAACAGAATCCCCAATCTGTCTCGGTCGCCCAACACCAAGTAGAGGCACTCCAGCCCTGGTCTCGAAGGGACTGGAAGTCCCGTGAGGGAGAAGGAGGTTCAGTAAACCAAAGCGTCCCCCCTCCCCTCCAGGCGTGGATGGTGCTGAACCAGATACCTGGGCGGGCACATTTGAGAGAAAGCGACATCCCCCCCTCCCGTCCAGGTCTCTGTTATGCAAACCAGGTCAGCCCCCTCCTCCACGATCAAGTCATGGATGAGGAAAGATTTATTATGGACCGACCTGGCATTAAGCAGCAGCACCATCAGGCCCGAGGGGCGGTTGACAAGACTACCTGGAACCCTCTGGCTGGGGGTAGAACCAGAAGGAGGGACAGGTGTCAGCCATCTGTCTCTCCTTCTTCTACATGGACACGTTAAGCCCCCACCGCTGTATCGTCTATTGCCCGTGACCACACCAATGGCGGCGCCCATGCGCTCCCCAGGAAACTCAACCGAAACTCAATTTTGCAACAAGAAGCTCACGATTTGAGCCATAGTCAGCTCCTGGTGTAGTTTTTACTGAATGTATAGAGCTTCTCCATCTTTGGCTGCAGAGCACGTACTCAGTCTGATTCTGTGTTGACCATCTGGTGAAAGGTCCATGTGTGGACTCGTCTCTTGGGTTGTTGGAAAAGAGTGTGTGCTATGGCCAGCATGTTCCCTTGCCAAAATTCTGCCAGCCTGTGCCCTGCTTCATTTTGTACTCCAAGGCCAAACTTGCCTGTTATTCCAGTTATCTTTTGGCTTCCTACTTTAGCATTCCAATCTCCCTCAATGATATGGACATCATTTTTTGGTATTATTTCTAGAAGGTGTAGTAGGCCTTCATAGAACTGGTCAACTTCAGCCTCTTCAGCACCAGTGGTTGGGGCACAGACTTGGACTACTGTGATGTTGAATGGTTTGCCTTGGATTTGAACTGAGATCATTCTGTCATTTTGGGGATTGTATCCCTGTACTGCTTTTCCTACTCTTTTATTGACTACGAAGGCTACTCCATTTCTTCTGAGGGATTCTTGCCCGCAGTAGTATACCTGATGGTCATCTGAATTAAATTCACCCATTCCTATCCATTTTAGTTCACTGATTCCTAAGATGTCGATGTTCAGTCTTGTCATCTCTTGTTTGACCACATCCAGCTTGCCTTGATTCATGGATCTTACATTCCAGGTTCCTATGGAGTATAGATCTTTACAGCATCGAACTCTCCTTTCACCACCAGATACATCAGCAACTGAGTGTCCTTTTGGATTTGACCCAGTCGTTTCATTCTTTCTGGCACTGCTATTAGCCCTCTGCTCTTCCCCCATAGCATATTGGACACTTTCTGACCTGAGGGGCTCATCTTCTGGCATCATATCGTTTTGCCTTTTGGTACTGTCCATGGGGTTTTGGAGTGGGTTGCCACTTCCTTCTGCAGTGGATCACCTTTGTCAGAGCTCTCTACTATGACCTGTTCATCTTGGGTGCCCCTGTACAGCATAGCTCATAGCTTCATTGAGCTAGACAAGCCTCTTCACCACAACAAGGCAGTGATCCATGAAGGGGGCTTTATTGTTGCATGTCCTTATTGTCAAACAACTCCAAGCTCACCCTGAGTAAAGTGTTGAACCCTCTCTGAGCCCTCCCCTTAATCTATGTCCCATTTAAGAGACTTGCTGGCTCAGAGGCAGGGCACTGACATTCCTCGCCTGTCTCCACCTCTCCTGTAATTCCAACCACTGAATCTTCCATCTGTGTTGGCCCTTAGCAACCAGCAACACCACCTCAGGGGGAGGGGTCTCTACATCTGACAGATTATTCAGCTCTTAGACAGATTATTCAGCTCTGCATGCCCTGTGCAGACCCTGAACCCACCCACCTTTCTCTCATTGGCAGATCAGGGATCTCACCATCTTCAACCCCCAATTCTCCTTCTGGGCTATCTCTCCATTCCCATGGAATGGCTGGTCACCAGCTACACACAACTGGGGCAACGATGCTTGAGCTGCAGACATTCCTTGACCTAGATTTGATACTATCACTTGCTGATATTCCAAAACTGCTTTGTCTTCACTGTCTGAACTCCAATTCCCATCAAATCTATCAATAGACCATGGCCCTTCTCACTGCTTTTCCCTGTGTTTATGCAAAACATCAGCAAAGAGATCTGCTGATAGCATCCATGTGCTGTGGAGGTTGCAGAGGACCATCTTGTTCAGCTGCCACTCATATGAGTCAAGAGTTACACAGCTGAGAATGTTTGCCAAAATGTTTTTGCCCACCATGTGCACTGCCATGACCGTGATGTCTCTGATGATGCATCAGTCCCATATCTCTATGGCTAGCCTTGTGAGTGTGATGGACCACGTACCTACCTCATTCAGACAGAACATCATGGTTGTATTGTCTGTGGCAATCTGGACATGTTGACCATGCAAGGTGGTTTAGAATGAGATCAATGCCTTGTGGACAACCAGCATCTCCAGAAAGTTGATGTGTTGACTGGCTTCTCTGTAGTCCCAGGACCCCTAGGTTTGCAAGGGACTGCATTGTGCTCCCCAGCCTGTCTCGGATGCATCTGTAATGATGATCATCAGCTCATGGGGGAGGAAACTAATCCCTGCTGTGAGGTTGCATGGGATGGTCCACCACAGTAGGCTGTTCTAAATGGAAAGTGTAATGTCCAGAAAGGTGCTGTGGAGGTTGTCCTCAGCATGGTAGGTGTGAATGAACCACAGCTGTAGAACTCTCAGCTGTCTTTCAGTTGCAGTCTAGGGAAGCAGCCCACCACCACCATGGCTGCCATGAGGCCGAGGAGTTTCTGTATCTCATGAGCTGCAGCAGACTCTCTTGTGCTAAGGTCAGTTGCTAGGTTGCATATCACTGCTGCTCTGGTTTCTGGGAGGAGCACCTTTGCTGAGAGTGAGTTGAGGTGAATCCCTATGAAGAGTATAGATTGGAAGGGGGATGGAACATAATTTTTTTGAATTTAAACACAGTCCCAGGGTTTGCAGTAAAGAGCAGGTGGTGCGGACCAAGTGTTGTAACAGTGTCTTAGATAGGGCCACCAGAAGCCAGTAATCAAGGTATGGAAAGACCTGCACTCCCTGAGCTGGAGATGTGCGTAGACCACTGCCATGCCATTTGCGAAGACCCTGGGGGCAGCTGAGAGACTGAAAAAGAGAATGGAGAATTGGAAATTCTCCTCCCTGGTTTGGAAGCAAAGGAAATGTCTGTAATCATGGTCTATGATGACATGGAAATAGGCATCTTCAAGGTTGATGGAGGTGAGGGAAGGCTGCCTTGCAGGGTGACCATTCTGAATTTTCTAGATGAGATGAACCAGTTGATACCTTTGAGGTTTAAGAGTGGTTTGAATCCCCTGTCCTGCTTTGGTACTGTGAAATATAAAGAATAAAACTCCATACCAAAGTTGGAGTGGATTCTCTTTATAGCTTCCACAGAAAGTAACACATCACTCTCCAATAGAAATGACAGGCAGAAGGATGTAGAACTCAATCCTGCAGCCTATTTCCATGATGGACAAGACTCACAAGTCTGCTGTTCCCATGAAGGAATCAAGTGAAGCACCCGTCAAAGTGTGGGGAGGAGTGGTGATAGGAGTCACTGGTAGTGCTGGCACTTGGTCCCTTCTGGGCACTTTTGTGCTGCCTGAAGTGAGCAGAGCGGTCATACAGCTTTTGTTGAGGGGCTGGCTGGAGCCTATGAGGGCATCACTGTATGGGCACCTCTGTTTTGGGAAGAAAGAGGATCCAAACTCGTTATGTGGTATAGAAGCTAACTGCAGGAAGCCCATCTGCCTGACAGTTGACCTTGCTTTCTGGATGCAGTCCATCCCTTCATCAGTTTGTGCACTGAAGAGACCTTCCCCATCAAAGGGGAGAGCCTCAATGTGGGAGCGCATCTCCTGGGGCAGGCCAGCTGAGTGAAGCCAGGCATGTCTGTGGATGGCCACTGAGCCCATCATGGCCTTGGCACCTGGCTGCTACAATTTGGTATCTGGCCAGCTAGGAGGCATTGGTCTGCAGAAGGCAGAATGCATCCCTGAATTAATCTGGGAGGTATTCACACATGACACCAATTTTGTCCCATAAACATAGCTGATACTGAGCCATGTTGGCATCATAGTTCAAGACCATGTACAGGGACAAGGCCATGTAAATGCATTTTGCCAAGCCACCCGGTCAGCATTCCTCACAGTCAGCTCATGTGGTCTTTGCACTGGTGGCACTCAACAGCAATGCCTCGGCACCTGCTATCTTGGTACCTGGGTCCTTGGGTACCTGGGGTTTGTGGTTGCCTTCATTGGAGGAAAGGGATTCATCTCCAGAGTGGAAGGACACTGGGGTCAATTGGAGGCCCAACTGATAAGGGGAGAGCGGTACTGGTCTCAATGGCAGCAGTGTTGACATTCCAAGTGCTTCCAAGTGCAGCGTTGAGGCTGGTGTGTGATGGGACACTCTGGTGCCAAGCCACTCTCTGACACCAGTGTTGTCAGCCTCCTGGGAGTGTATGGGAAGCAATGCAGAGTCAAGTCAAGCAGCATCAGTGTTGACTCCCAGGAGTGCAATCTTCTGGGTGAGGAGGTCAAGTGTGATTGGTGGCCGGAACCTCTAGTTCCCCTCCCAGCATTGCAGTAGGTGCCTCCCTCAGCTCTGGGGATTGGAGGTGGTCAGCAGTCAATGGGGACCCAACAGTGAGGGTCACTGGTCAACTGGGGCTCATGTGGTGCCTTTTCTTTGATTTGGGTGCATCAGTGGCAACTATCTTTTTGAAGCATTTTGTGGCCTTCCTGAGTGTGTAGTCATCTGGAAAATGGTCCCACTGTGGTTGCCATGGTTTGGCCAGAGGGGTCTCTCACCACTGAAGTGGAAGGATGGTACCATCCCTTCCTGGGAGCACCTGCAACTTGCAGGGTCTTCTTCCAAAGTTCGACTTTGAGCTGATCAGCCCAGTGTTTCCAGGTCTGCTTCGTGAAGGACTGGCAGTGCCCACACGCCTCCACAATGTGTCCCTCACCCAGACACAGGAGGCAAAGGGAATGACCATTGGATGGAGGGAACCTGCTGTCACAGGCAGTACAGCTTCTAAAAGCTGCCAAAGATACCATTGTGGGAGATGGGAAAGGTGGAAAGAGGAAGAAATTGAGAAGGGTATGAGGAACTCAGGAGAGGACATGAGGAGTGATGGATAGAAATGTGGGTACGAAATTTTTTTTGTAAATTTTTTTTAAGCAAAGAGTGTTTAAAATGGGTTCACTGAGGAGGGAGGAACAGAGAAGTTTTTCTACACAGAAGAGGGGAAAAAACAAGAAGGAAGAACACACTAATGCCTAAGTGAAGAGAGCAAAGCAATTCCCAATCTAGCTGCAATGCCTATTGAAAAGGAACTCAGAGGACAGGCAGGATTCTCTCCCCATGCTCCCTGGAAATAGGAAGGGAAGGGGCTCCTACCCAAATGAACACCTAGGTATAAGAAGCTTCCCCAGTAATAGGCTTAGCACAGCGGCAAAGGCCATGTTTTATTTTAATTTTTTTTATAAGATTTATATCCCATGCTTTTCGTATGAACTCAGAGTGGCTTACATCATTCACCTCCTCCTGCTCTCAGGTTTTTCCCCACAACAACCATGTGAAATAGGTTGCTGAGTGCCTGTGACTGGCCCAAAGCCACCCAGTTGGATCCATGGTCAAGCAGGGGTTAGAACCCTGGTTGCCTGAGTCCCAGTCTCACACTCTTAACCACTGCATCACACTGGCTCTTATATGTGTGATGCATAGAGACCACAGAGAAGAACAAAGATCTCTCAGCATACAGACTAGTTGTCTACTATATCACAAATCCACTTCTTCCACAGAAATCTCTGCACTCACCTCATATACCTTGCTCCAGCTATCAGTGTCTAGCCGGTGCTTGTTCTGCTTGATCTGGTTGAGGCTTGGCTTGATAAGAGAGTTTCCCACCTTTTCTTTTGTCCAATCATCCACCAGTTTATGCAAGTCATCAGTGAACATCCCTTTCTTACTGGCTGTAGTCTGCTGACAAGAGGCAGTGCTGCTAACAATGCAGAGCTGGTCTAGAAAGGAGGAATGTATTAAAATACATGAAACAGAAAGCTGCTTCAAAACACTGAAATGGTGCATGTTATTGAGGCATCTTTTCACTTAAAGTGCAGTAACCAAAGGCTTGTGGTATGGTATATGTTAAAAAGTCCGAATTTCTGTGGCAAGGAAAGTCACATTTGTACTCTCAATAAGCAGTGCAACTCTAGCATATTTGCATATATACACCTAAATTTAAGTCGCCACTAAATTTAGATTTATTTACTAGATGGCAAATTCTTCTACTATCCATTTCTGCTCCAACAGAACACCCCATTGCATGGAAGGCAAATGAGTGGATCTAAAAGGGCCTTAATTTGTTTAAGAACCTAAGTATTAGGCAGAGGAAGGTCTAAGCCCCAAACACAAAACCACTTGTTTAAACCCACATTATTCTGGCAAGGTGATCGATTTCCTTAAATTGACTATAAATATATCCTTCTCAAGGTCTTGCACTTGGGGCATAGGAATAGGTGTCATAAGTACAGGTTAGGTGACAAGTGCCTGGAGAGCAGCACTTGTGAAAGGGACTTTGGGGTACTGGTTGACTGCAGGCTAAACATGAGTCAGCAGTGTGATGCGGTGGTCAAGAGGGCGAACGCCACCCTTGGTTGCATAGCCAGAAGTGTGGCTTCTAGATCGAGAGAAGTATTACTACCACTCTATATGACTTTGGTGCACCCGCAACTGGAGTATTGTGTTGTTTCGGGCCCCTCATTTACAGGAAGGATATAGCCAGGTAGGGCCACAAGGTTGGTGGCCGGTTTGCAGGGGATGGGGTATGAAGCGAGACTGAGGGAACTGGGTCTCTTCAGCCTGGAGGAGAGGAGACTCAGAGGGGATATGTTGGCGACATACAGGTATGTGAGGGGATGTCACACAGAGGTGGGTAGAGACCTGTTCTCCCCTGCAGAGGAGTGCCAATGGAGTAAAGCTCAGGGAACCAAGGTTCCATTTAGATGCCAGGAAGCACTTCCTAACAGTTAAGACCCCAAGGGTATGGAATGGGCTTCCATGGGAGGATGTTGAGGCCCCATCAGTGAGGGTGTTCAAAGATAGGCTAGACATGCCCATGGTGGGCATGTCATGAGCAGAGCTGGCTGGAGCCGGGGGTCAGACTAGATGGCCCGGGAGGTCCCTTCTGACTCGCTCTGTTTCTATGTTTCTAAATTTATGCCCCAAAATTGTATTTCTCAGATTAAGAGGATCATTCCTGAAATTAATGTTCCCCCAATTCATTGCTCTCAATCTACTGATTCACCTGCTACTAACTCAATGAACTCCTCTTCTGCTAGCCTTTCTACCAGCCCAAGATATTTTGCTGCCTGTAGCACAGCATGAAATGGCATCATCTGTATTTTCTGGGATTGCCACCCAAATACCCTCTTGCATACCAAACTTGCCCTTTCTCTGTCAGAATGCACACACATGCACACATACACTCTTCCTCTTTCACATGCATATACACACTCACTCAGATTCAGGCCCCCTCCAAATCTTCTCTCTCCCTCATCAACTCTCTACCTCCACCCACTTACATTCCCCATTCATCCATGCTTCACACACCACCTTCCCCATCCGTCTTGCTCTGTTACCTCCCAGTCCACTCTTAAAGCTTACCAAGCAGCAGCAAAATTCCTCTCCCTACAGTATTTTTTTTCTGTAATTTTTCCTAGGTGACAGGGCACACTGCAAGTGCAACATGAAAACCAGCCTCCAACCCTCTTCTACCTTAATTTCCTAAGAATGTCTCTGAACCTACAGAAAAAATAATTTTAAATAATAGTAATGCATAAAAGGAAGTGTCCACTAAGTATTGTATATTGAACCATCAACACAGAATGAAATGTGCAAATACCTTGGCTTGTCTCTTCTTGGGAACAGCTCTGATGCAGCAAATGGGCCTGAATGCTCAACTGATAGTCTATCACTGAAGCAGCAGTGGTAGCACAACAGCATTCTGTGAGGGAAAGGCACACAATTAGAGGCAACCATATGATAGGGTGGGGGCTGGAATGGTAACAAATAAGTTCAGTCAAGATTTGTATTTTCAAATACATCTGTGGAACATGGCCACATAACTGGCACCCATCCTCAAGACATTTTTGAAAAGTTCAGCTCACTTAGGGCTGAGGAGTGTGGAGATTCATAAAGAAGAGCAATACTGGGCAAGTTCTCTGGGCTTTTGGTGTATCAAGTGTGGCAAGCTGACAAGAATTGACACTTTTGCTCAAGATAGAATTACCAGGGCATACCAGGTAGAAAGAAATGCTTGTTCCAAGAAAAGTAACTAGCTCATCCATGCATTAGTGAACGTGTTCAGATGAATTCCCATAGTGGCCTCAATGCTGCCAACTATCTTCAGTTTTTGCTTCCTTACCAGCAGCAACAATGCCATTATCGACGTGTGTGAGAGACTGGGGCCTGCTACGCAGCTTGCTTTTGAAAGACTTGGGCCGACGTGGAGATGACAGTTGCAGGGAGACATCAGATGATTCTGATCGGCAAACTTTGATGGAGCGGAGTCGTTCATATAACTCCTGCAACTCTCTGTTCTGTTGAGCCTGAAGGTTCACTACCTCCTGAATGTGTCTACACAGAAGAGAACAGCACTTTAGCAAGGAGCAAGCCTTGATTTGGACTTAACACACCAGAAGCTGCTTTATGTCTGCAAAGACCAAGTGATGAGCAAGAACCTTGATGACAACCATTGCCCCCTCCACTCTAGGCTTGCTTAGTTTCTCCATACTGTGAGGGAACTAGCTGCACAAGTGCAATGACTATAATATTGTAATGACTGTGGTCAATTGGAAGTGATGGGAGGCGGAGAAAAAGTACTTTCAGGGGAGGGAAGTGCCAAAGGTTAACCTACATTGTGCTTGTTTGTGCACAGGAACATCTTCCTAATTCCTAGCATGGGACTGAACTCTGCCTGTGAGACTGGAGCTGTTCTATCAGGCTAGGGCTTCTCCAGCAACCCATGTGATATTGGCCAATGAGAAGACACACATGCACACAGTGACTGACAACATCTCATCCTCTACTATAGCTGGATTGGTAAGGAGCATGAAGACAGTGAGTGGGGGCATTTTTTCCCATTCCCCTTAGCAGACACAAACTTGTGTTTCCTGCTTTCTAGTCCCCAGGACCACTTATGTGGTGAGTCACTGGGGGCCACTGGTATCAGTGCGTGGTTGGGGCTTCCACATTGCCTATCTTGGTCCTTCCCTTTCCCAGCTTTGCAAAATACTCCTTCTGTCCCTCAGTGGGTCTTGAACCAGGGAAGTCCCACCCATTCACTGACCTCCAGTGAAAACCTCCTCCCCAAGAGTGTATCATGATCAAAACAGTGTTTGTGAGCAGTGTGTGGTATCAAGGGAATCTAACTTTTGTGTGCAGGGATACCTATATCTGTCTCCCAATCCCGCACAAACTGAATGTGCTCACATGGCAAAAGTCATTATGCCTGACAGGAAAGCATGAGGAGGGCATCTTCCTGTCAGCTTGTGCAAAATGTCTCCTCTCATGTTAGCAGCATTTCTGCAACACTGATGCTCTGGCTGCATTTAGAGCATGGGTCCTCAAACCATGGCCCGGGGACCAGATCCGGCCCGCCATGCCCATTTGAATCCGCCGCGCACCCACGCGGTGCAGGGAGGCAGCTGTTTGCTCGCTTGGAGAAAACGATCTCCAAGTGAGCAAGCCACTGCCTCGTGCGCCCGTTTTGCAGCACACGCCCGCCCACACCCGCGCCTCGCCTCCCCTCGCCAGGTGCGCATGCCTGCCCTTGCCTTGCCTCACGCCCCGCCCCCACCTTGGTGCATCTGCACACCCCCACCGCCAGCCCACGCATACCGCCAACTTCAACTTTCCGGCCCACGCCCAGCACCAGCAGCTTTCAACTCGCCCCCTGGTGGAAAAGTTTGAGGACCCCTGATTTAGAGGGTACTAATGGTTTGGCAGTTATTGCGCTATCCTGTGCTTTTCAAAGTGGTGTATTTTCCCCCTCCTGTTCTGGATTGGGCAAGTAGAGGGAATGCACTGGCATAGTGGTAGCATATCTCTTCTCTTGCCATACTAGGGAAGAGGGTTGCAGAACCTCAAGCCAGACGGCCAAGTCCAGCCCTCCACGATTTCCAAAAGACCACACCCTCTTCCCCCACCACTTCCTAAGGCTTAGTTGTTGGCAAGAAGTGCTTAAACTAAAATATACTTTTGCCTTTGGCCCAGTCACTACTGAAATGCCACTCCCCCCAAAAAGCTTGTCCAAAATTATTTTCTTAGGTCTGAAGAAGTTCTGCTACCCTGAGATATGGGATTGCTCATTCTATGTGTAATATAACTAAGATTGTCAAGTTGATTAACATTATTTAATAAGTCCAATGTTTGATTAAAAAGTTGGCTCCAGGTAACCGGCTCCCACATTTTCAAGTTAATTCTTTCTATAGTAAATAGGATAGTAATTCTTTCTACAGTAGACTGGTGGGTCCCATCTTTGAAGAGGCATTGCTTTTTATTCCCCAAGGAGGGAATGTGGCTACTTAGATGATGCCTGTTATGATGCAAGCATTCATCATTTGAAAAAGAAATAATGCTTTCCTCCCCTTAGTAATTATTGTTTTCCTCAAGTAAAAACTGTAGGGATTCAGCCCACTCATCTGAAAATACAGCCTTCACAGGTTGTTGAACTGGATTCTGATTTGGAAGAGGAGGAGGGGCTAGAATCCACAGTTGACTTGCCAAGGCAAGCAGACCCAGAGATAGTCCAGGCAGTCAGTGAGAATCAAACAGTTTCAAATTCTCTGGAGAAGTTTAGTGAGCCTGGTATGAGAAGAGACAAACCCAATTTTTATTTAATTTCTATACCACCCAACAGCCACAGCTCTCTGGGCAGTTCACAACAGCACATTAAAATATCATCACTTGGTATGAGGTTGAGAGAGGGCCAACTGAATAATGTCAGATGTTCCATGCAACTGGCCCTTAAGCAGTGGGATCCACTCTGGAAATGTGATTGGCCCTTTTCAGTTTGGAACCAGGGAAAAGTATTTGGTCTGGAATCAACTTATCATTAAGCCACATTTCCCTAATGGTCAATATTCTTCTTTCTTTGGTTCTTTGACTTCTGCAATTCTCTTCTTTGTTCAATAAACCAGCCTTGCTGGTCAGCTTTAACAGAATAAAGCCTTTTAAGTAAGGTTAGCTTTGTCCTGGTCTGCTTGAAAAGTGGGGGAGAAGATCAGCTTCCACACCAACTTATGGAGATTAAACAGAGCAATTAATTGATTAACAGTTATGATTGATCAACTGAGAATTATTTAGTCAAGTGGGGGTCAGTCCTGTATATAACCTTCTACATATAACTAATAATAGTGAACAAAAATAAAAAAATGTCATGAGAGAATCTAGAATCATCTCGAAATAGAACACTGGACTGAACACAGCCTTTGTCAGTCACACTCCAACCAAAAAATGGAAAAAGAGAACTAGTGCAAAGAAACACAGAAAAATATCACATTTTGCTCCACTTTTCTTTTGGAATTAGAACCAATGGAAATCTGTTATAAAGTCCAACATTAGTTCCCTTACTTCTCTCTCAAACGCTGTAGCTCCACTTTCAGGTCCTCATCTTCAATTTCAGATTCATCATCACTGCTCATAGGAGAAGATGGAGAGTAAAAGAGGGAACTGCGCCTCTTTGTGTGGGTTCCACTCTTCTCCTCCTGCAACTGCTGGCTTCGCTCCCAGCCTTCCAGGCTGCTGCCCATGGGGGCAGAAAGTTCACTGTCAGAACTAGGCTGCTTTCGCACAAAAGCACCTTTGGACCATGGGTCTGAGCCAGACTGCATGCTGCTAGCAGTGGCAGAGGTGTCCTCCATTTCCCGCTGCTCAGGAGTGGTGGAGGATGCATCTGTTTCACCCACGGTATTGGCCAACGTAACAATCTCTCCTTGCCTGGAAACCCCTTCTTCTGCCCCAGGTTCCAAGGAAGAAGGTATCTCACGAGGCTCACTTTCTGAACCACCTGAAGCCAGCTGTTGTGGCACCATGATGACCTGAGGCATGCACAGAGACAGACACAGAAGGGCAAACATATGAATTCAGTTATCTTCACTTTCTCAGAATTAGAATAGGATAAACAAAAGGGCAAGATACTACTGCAACTCTAGACTGCAGCCCTGAATTTCATCAGATGCACTTACAGTACTTCCAGACAAGGCTTTTACTGTACACTTGTTTTGCCTCATTTACAGACATTTATGGGAGATTCCAGATGACCTTGTTTTCCATTTGTAATCCTCTAATCTCACGGTGAGCTAGTGTAGTATAGTGATTAGAGTGTTAGACTGGGAGATCCGGGTTCTAGTCCCCACATAGCCATGACTCTCACTGGATGATTTGGGGTCAATCAAAGACTCTCAACCTAGCCTGCTGCACAGGGTTGTTGGAGTGGAGAACTATGTAAACCACCTTAGGTTCCCCAAAAGAGGGGAAAAGGCAGGATATAAATGCAGAGTAATTATAATACTTTCATCCTACCACTTTTCCCATCTTTTTTCTTTCCAAAGAAAATCAGTGCAGGATAGAAAGATGGAATAGCTGTCTGGTGTATTGTAATCAGTACCACTAAGAGCTGTCTGTCTGGAAGCATCCTTAAACCTTTATACCTATCAGATTGCAGATTTACAAGGGAAGAGGATTGAAAAGGGGCTACAAGGAGCCAGTATTCCTTTCTGTTTAATTTAATTTGATTTTGTAATACCATTTGTCTCCAAAAGGCTCAAGATTGGCAACTGTACATTTAGAACGATATACTCTCAACTAGATAAAATATTATATATTTAAATATACTCTACGTTAAAACATACTACTCAACCAAAGCTTGCACAAATAAAAAGGCTTTACGTACATCAATCTAAGTAGCTATTAAATGCACACAAAGCTTCCCTGGCCTAAACAGGAGAACAAATACTTACCTTCCATTCAAAAAATGGGAAAACAATGTAACAGGCCATACCAGCACAGGCTTAGACTGCAGTGACATAAACTCCAGTTGAGCGTATGGATAAAAAAGCTGCACAAAACAAAAAAAGCCTTCCCCCAAATTTATCAAAAGGATCTAGGCAATATTTATGGAAATAGGTCTTCAAAGTGAAAATATGAAAGAGAGAAGAAAAAAAGTCAACAGGAAGGTCTATAGGTACTTTTAAAAATTCCTTTGAATTATCAGGCATCAATATGCCTCATGCAGGCCTGCCAGGAGACACTCTCAACTGCAATAAAACTATCCACAGCCGTGCAATGAGCAGACAGAACAAAACAAAGTGCTTCTGTAAAGACTGCGATGGTAAGAGGGAGAAGAAAAAAGCAAACGGTGAAATGGGGCCCGGGGGGGGGGGGGACAACACAAAGTATTGCATTTTAAAGCATAGAGAGCCTTCATGATACAGATCTGCATACTGCTTAAGACACACTGTATGACTGGGAAATATTACTGCATCAAACAGATAAGAGATTGCACAGACAATTGCTACAGAAAAAAGGAGCAATGGATACTGCCCTCCCCTCTTTTGAGACAGTTTGGAATAAACAGAAGTCAAGCTACCACAATTACAATCAACATCCTGAAAAACAATCAACATTCTCAAAAGCAAGCAAATATTTTCATGAATTCCAACAAAAACATCCAGTCTAAAACTCCAAACCCAAAATTAAAAGACATTATTCAGGGAATCCTTTTAGCAATCTGCCACAGAGCAGAGCAAAGTGAAGCCTCTTCACAACTGCAAACCTGAGAAATCTGGGTATTTGAATACACACGTGAGTGGCTGCTTGAGGCCCCCATCTTTTTCCCAACTTGTTCCTCCCTCCCCCCACTGTTCAGCTGTTGCGTACTCATTGGCACCCTCTCAGTTTTTCCCAGTACTAATCAGTTGGGAAGTGAGAAGGGAGAGGCACAAACCAGAATCAGTGCAATCCTATGGTGTAGCTGCCACTTTCCTAGTGTGTTTGGGGGTGGGGGTGAAGGAAAGGAGTGTACTACAATTGGTATGTCAGAATTTGTAGGTTTGTGGGTGCTTGCATGCATCAGTGTGTGAGTGTGCATGCATGAGAGAGAGAGAGCGCGCACCAAAGCTCTGCCCATTACCTGTTAACATATGGCCCCTTGGTCTACTACCACGAGGCTCTTAAAAGCAAAATAGTTGCCCATCCTTATTCTAGCATATGGACTATTGGAATGGAGAATATTTTAGATTCCAGACATAGCTTCAAATAAATTAATATCCACAGCTGCCAGAATAATATATACGTTGATGTCAACAGTACTAAATCATTTCACAACAACTTCAACAAAAAAAATGATCCAAAGCCTAACTCCACTCAAAACAACATATAAAGATCTGTTTTTCTCCACTGTGTCACCACATCTTTCTGGTACAGCAATTCAATTGATGAATATGTAGAATGCAAGGGGAAAAAACACATACACACCTATCTATATAACTGACTTGAAAATAAAAAGTTACCTAGTGTGGAACCTTCAACTGCTATTAAAAAAAAAAACCTGAAGAGTGGGGAAAATGTAGAGACCTCATGAAGACATAGCTGTATTCACAGAGATACACAGAATAAGCCCAATGTAGTCAAGCACAAAACAGTTACCCTGAGATTATGTTCCACATTACATTTGCACAATATGAAAATGAATTTGTGACAATAACTGCAATTTTTAGGAATAACTGGATTCTATGTTCTAAGAAAGATACAAGTACTGCCAAGCTCATCCTTGGCAGGACCACTCTCTCTTTTGGATATAGTATAGGATATAGTCTTTCTTTTTATCTTCAGTTTTAGGGAAAGGAAAGGAAAGGAAAGGACGGAACATTTCTGCATTCAGGATGCAAAACTGCTCTCATAGATTAACAACTGTGTAACATGCTAGTGATTTGGTCATACTATCTTCACCTAGAACTGCTTCAGCCTTGATCAAATTCTACACAGAATTTGATGTGTAGATAGATGTGTAGATAGATGTGTAGTTCATGCAGATATTTACAAGAACTGCATATTCCAAACATCAATTGTGCCCTGTCAATGTACTGTATTGGCTGGTTCTAGTTTCAAAGGTCTAGCACATCTTGGCCATCACAGTGCCCTCTGGATGTCTTGAACTTCAACTCCCATCAATCCCAATGAACATGGGCAATGGCCAACAAATTCTCAGCCAGCAATAGCCAAAAAAATCCCAGGCAGCAATGGGCAATGCTTCCATCATTACCAAACAGTGTGGCCAAAAATGGACCATGTTTTAAAGCACAGGAAGCTACATGAAACAATCATGTGTATCACTCCCCATGAAAGATACACTGTGTGAATGTAAAATGCTACTGCATCAAACAGAAAAGAGATTGCACAGGGAATTACTGCAGAAACAAGGAACAATGGTTATTACCCACACTCTTTTGTAGAAACCTGAAATAAATGGTCATACAGGCTGGAAGAATGGAAGTTACAGTCTAACACATCTAGAAAATCCCACGTTAGATAAGGCTAATCTCAGAGTTACCTTTCATTTGTTAATGGTACTGTCTCAGGACCCTACTGAGAAAACCTAGGGCCCTAATTTGTACATAGGGCAGTGATAGCCATAGCGGATTAGAATGATTCCTTTTCCTATCAAGATCAGCACTTGATATATTGGTCTACTGTCACAAATGCACTCTCAGAATGCTGTCTACATAGGTAGTGTTCTCTTCCAAATGCAGTAAGTACAGATCTCATACATCTTGGAATACAATCCATCAGCTGGCATCAAAAGAACTGGCTTATTAGTTCAAGTATAATTTCGTTCTAAATTCATTTGTAACTTTTGCATTGATGTTGATTGATATTGCTCAGTTAGGGGACCACAGTTCAGTGATAGAGTGTATGTTTTACATGTAGAAGGTCTCAAGTTCAACCTCTGGCACCTCCAGTTAGAAGAATCAAGTATACCAGTACAAGCAGAAGACAATACAGGATTAGATGGATATACTCTTTGACCTGTATAGGGCTTAGAGTGTTGCACTGGGGCTTGGGAGGCCCAGGTTTTAGACCCACTGGGCCATTAAACTTACTGGGTACCTCTGGGATTCTCAACCTAACCTTCCACACAGAATTGCTGGGAGGATAAAATGGAGAGGACTATGTAAGCCAACTGAGGCTCATTGCAAGAGGAAAAAAGTGGGATACAAATGTAATTAATAAATGAATAATAAGATAAATAATATAATGCTTCGTGAAGGTCAATGGTTTATGCTGACTTATTAAAGGCTTTGATGTGACACTTCTAAGCCTTTTCTCATTCAAGAGTAGGGATTAGTAGGCAGAAAAGAGTGATGTGGGGCATAAAATTTTCACAAATACTCTGATATGAATTTCCTCATAAAATATTAAATGTATTTGAATACTGCATTTAAACTATGTTGTATGGTTAATTAAAATTCCCCCAATGTAAATATTCCAGCTCAAATATTTTGCAGCTATTGAGAAAAATTTTGATATATTTAGATAACACATAAAATCACCACTGATTACATTTTAGTTCTGTTTCCTAAAATTGAGCTATTCTGTGTGCTTACTGGAAAAGAATGGGTGTTAAGGGAGTAAAAATAAAACAAACAAGCATGCTAAATGAGATAATATTATTCAGATTATATTTTGTTTGGAAAACCCACATCAGCAGTGGAAACAAGAGACAAAGCACGATATCATTCACATACTGGTGACACTACAGCCCAATGGTTTCATGAAGATGCTAAGTAGCATAGACAATCCCATGTGGTATCCCAAAGCCCATGGGAAGAGCAGAAATCTCCCAGCACCAACCAGGAAATTGCAGCCATCACTATGTCCGCCAAACACAATTGATCCAGAAGGATACCATGGCTGAAGGTAATGAAAGCCACTGAGAGGTCCAGAACAATTAATAGTGTCATACTCCCCCATCCAATTCCTGATGCAAATCATCCATTAAGGAGACCACAGCAGTTCAAAACCAGGCCTGAATCTGGATTAGAACAGATCCAAACTAAAGTACCATCCAAGGCTACCTCAATTTGAGAGGCTACTACCAACTCCAGAATCTTGATTAGAAATGGAAGGTTAGATACAGTACAACAGTTATCACAGGCCAAATCACTGTCTTCTTAACAGCAGTTGGCAATATTCACTACCTCAAGGAAGCATTTGTTAGTTTTGATATAGAAACACTAGCTTTGCTCTGCCAGACTTTAAAAGCCAAGATGGTCAAAGATCTACAATACAGATGGTATCTTATTTCCTAAATAAGGTACACAGTTCTCCAACAATCTTGTCTATATCCTCAGTTTACACAAGCTGAATAGGAGCCATAACAAAAGGATCAGACAAAGTCCTAGCTGCATTCATCTTCAATTCTATTAAAAATGTAGCATTCAAATCAGCATGGAAACAAGCAAGATCTCTTTGTTGCCACATTTACTACAATGCAGGCCTAATAATGAGCTTTCCTCTGTGTTTGATCATATTTGCTATGAGTTTACTTTCTTTCTTAGATTTATATACCGCCAACTGCTTTCAAAGTGGTTAACAATCACAAAACCAAACAACAACAAAAATATTGCAATGTTAAACACTAAAACAAATGAAGATTTTTAAAACACTGAGGAGCCAGCAGTAATAAAACAACAGGTTAAAGATTAAATGCCTGCTGAAGAGGAATGTCTTAACCTGGTGTCTAAATCTATCCAGTGAAGACGACAGGTGGATCTCTCTGGAAAGAGGATTCTAGAGATGGGAGCCCACTAAAAAGAAAGCTTCTTTTCCTGGTTGATATCTGTCACACCATTGTGGGTAACAGCACCCAGCAAAGACCTCCCTCCCCAAGAGTATCTTCACAGGTAGCAGAGCATATGAAGTAAAATAATCCTTCTAGCAAACTGGTCCAAAGCTACTTAGGGCTTTAAAGATCAGCACTAACACTTAGAATGAGCCCAGAAGCTGACTAGCAACCAATGTTGTTGACACAAGACTGGAGTGATATGTTCAGAATGGCCAGTCCCAATCACTACTCTATTCTGCACTAACTGAAGTTTCTGGATCATGCTCAAAGGTTGCTCAATGCATTACAATAGTCCATGTGTGAGGATACCAGTACATAGATAACTGTAGCCGGGTTCTCTACTACTTGGACTTCAATTGTTGATTCAATTAATTCAAGCCTTTTAGCTTGTCAAAATATCATGGATCTGACCCAACTCTACCATTTGACCAAGGATTTGGGGGCGTGATCATATACTGGCAGGAATACTGGCTAAAACTTCAGGTACGTTCCCCAGAGAGAACAAAAAACAAAGTGGATTCATCAATCTCCAAGACCAAATCATACAAAACACTTCCTGACCATTGCAGTCAGTCAAGTTGATCAGGTAATGATTTCTTGATAACAGGATTAGCACTCACTCCTGCACTCACAAATCATGTCCCCCTATTCTATTACAAGGACACCAAAAACAAGGTGTGTCCTGCCACGTGCATTGGGCATGATATAATTTGAGTCAGGCCTATGGTTGTCATGGAAACAACAAGATTCCAGGCTGCTCTAGACAAGGCAAGCTCAATGTGAATGTTAAAGCCCTAAACCTTGACAAAAATGTCTCACCTCTGAGACCACCTCCATCAGCTAGTAAAGGGAGACTGTTGGGCAGTGTGAAACTGTGACAGAGATATGTTTCACATACAAGCACTTCCGAAAAACCTGGCAAGAATTGAAATAATAATTTTCAAAACCATAAACAAAGCCACATACAAACAGCAACTGACCATATGCTAAACTAATCTCATCTGTGCCTCATAACAGATCAGATAACTTCTGACCAATTATAAAAGTCATACTGGAGAATATTTTAGTGCAACGACCTATTGAAATAATACAACCCCCCACTAACACTGTGACCTAAAACTTCAGGTTAAATTATATCCTTTTTCTGAGTGAAAGATGATGCTCTATGCCATTTAGGGGCAAACTCCAACTGAATATCCAAAGCTGCACATTTGCAAACAACTGCTCCAACTACAAAAAAATGCCAGCAAAAACTGATCCAAGATGTATGTCTGTTATTTAACATATCAAAAGAGATGTTGGTTCTGCTATCTCCTCAAACTTTGTTCAGCATGACAAATAAGGGATAGATGGAGTTGTAGCAGACATATCCATCTTTAGAAAAATGGGAGGAAAGGAAGGTGGCTAGCAGGGATAGTTTTTGAGAGGAATAGAGAGGGTAGGGCCTGGAGGGTTGACAATAGTCAAAAAGAGCACATTGTGATTTGAAATAATTGACCATGGCTGCAGGCAGCTAGTAGTGGCTGGATCTCTGCTGCTGCCTCATGGCTATGTAACCCCCTCTTCTCATGGAAATTACAGAAGCCCACACATCTTCTAGAAATAATCAAAAACTTCCAAGCATGAGTTATGTATTCACTAACTAACTGGAATAGTAAGCATAAGTATTTTAGCTTACAATTCCATGACAACTTGATTAAGGGACACTTTGACTAGGAGAGCATGGTATGCCTTTTGAACAAAGGGGGGAAAACAAACAGATAAAGTAATAAACACATGCCTTATGAAATGACATATCTGAGTTTACTTGAATTAACTTCTTAAATTCTACCCACCTGAAAACGGCCTCGTTGGAATGATCCAGCCACAGATAAAGAATGACTAGTTGCTTTATTCTCCATTGTTGCTTGTTCAGAAAGAGAAATCCAATCAGGTGCCACATCACCAGTCATCTCTTCTGTTGCAAGTTTTAAGGAAAGGAACACAAAGAAATAGCACACTGTCAGGTAAAGCTGGTACCATGAGAATACTGACAAGCAACACTGCATTATAAAATACAATTCTAGTATACATGTAGGCTTTTAATTTTATATTTTGTATCCCAAGATCTACACTTCTATGTGGAATGAAAAAACTGGTTAATCAAACTGGAAAACAAAGTGGTGATGCATGAAATGTTACATAGGTGAGTAAGGCAAGACAAAGGTATATATGGAGTAGTGTCAGGAATGCTTCAAAAAAAGGAGGAGGAGGAGGAGGAGGAGAGAAAAGAAACATACATAAAGAAATCAAAGCAGATGTTACCTAGTCTAGATCCCTGACTGTAAGCACACTACCTTGCCGGACTTTTGATCTCTTGAAAAAGCTGGTCTGCCGTAGCCTGTATGCCCAGCTTTTTAATTTGCGAGTCCAGGATTTCTTGCTAATAGGGTTTTTGAGACTAGGGCAAGTAAAGCTTAGGCCAAAATATCCACCTCCTGCATGCAGGTGCACAGCTCCACCACTTGATGCTGAAGCAGGACAGGCCGCAGGGGTCTCAGGAAATGAAGCCTCCGGGGTCATCTCCTGAACAAAACAAGGGGGTGAGAAAACAGGCAGAGAAGAAGTGAAATTCAAATAAGAAGGCTGGTGGTGTTACATATAAACCCAGACCCTATATATTCCCCCTATTTAATATTACATGTACAAATATACAAATTCAACTAAGTGTCTTTTCTTGAAAATATCCCTTTGACGAGTTAAAATAATCAAGAACATGTAAAGAGATGATCTATAATTGTTCTACTTTTCCCTGCTAAAGATGTTTCCAATTATTAATTTACTTGAGCCCTGATAATGTTCAGGTTGTCTATATCAATTCAGACAACCTATTTTAGAAAGGTTGTCATCTGCTTCCTGCTCTGTGCAACTCCCAACACAATCAGATACCAGCATTTGGTCCACAAACACATTCTAGTAAACAGTGAGCAGCAAAACATGAAATGCTGGAATAACCTGTCTGGAGAAGATGCTTATCTCTTAACTTGCCAGCATCCATTAGGCTGGCAAGTGCATTTGTACGGCCAATCAACATAATTCTGTATTCCTCCAGTTGCAGGACAGATCATTTTCAACCCCAGCTAACCTCCCTGTTTCTACTCACATGCATACAGAGATCACTAGGAGCAGAGGCGATAGCACTGGGCTCCCTCCTCAGCACTGGTAAACTCTCAGGATGACTTGCAGATGGGATGAGCAGAGCCTGGGGATCAGAAAGCTTGGTGGGACTTTCCTGAGTCTCTCCAGAGGCATGAATGTCCGGTGCGTCAGTTACTGGGCAAGGGAGAGTATCTTCAGCAGATGAAGAGAACGGTGACTCCACTGCACTTTGTGTGTCCTTCTGGCTTTCAGGGGAAGTACCTGACAAGCTGTGTTCCTGGTACAGAAGCGTCCGCAACTTCTCATCCAGAGTTTTGATGTTGTTATCAACAAAATCCATCTTTGGGGGACCTTCACTATCTGATTCCAGAGCAGATGGAAAGGGAGCACTTTCCAGGCCTGAGCCCTGAACCAAAGCATTGGCCTGTTCAGCATTCATCAAGTTATCTGCCTCTTCTGTGGGCAAGACGTGACAGGTGTTTGGTCTGGACATGGTAGCTTCAGCAGGCAAATTCAGCTCATTAATGCCAGACATTGGATGGGGCGTATGTGAAGAAAGAAGAGTTCCATCAGGCTGAGCCTCTGATTCCAAAGACTCCAGCCAAGAAGAAGAATCATAAGCACTAGTATTACTGTCGTCAGCAATAATGGCAGACAGCACCTTATCCATGCTGCCTTCCACTTGGTGAAGAACAGCTGACTGGTCTGTTTCTGATGTTTGGGGTTCAGACAATGTACTGTCACTTAATAGCTCATTTGAGCTAGAAGACTGGGTAGGCCTGTGCTGATTGCTAAGATTTTCCACAGTCGGGGAACATTCTTGGGGGTTATCTTCTTTGGCACTTTCCTTTAGATGATCTGTAAACCCAAGACATCAACCAGTGAGGCTCACAATAAGATTGCAGGAAAAACTATCCCACAGTATAGCCCTTTGAAGGCTTGGATTTGTGCTAATTGATGTCATCACCCATTTCAAAACTTGTAATTCCAGAAATGGGGCAGTTCTCAAAATGAATATATAACAGAGGAGAGGGTTATTTGAAATCTGTGACTCTGCCTAGGGTCACTGGCATTTCCTGTTCCTCCTTCTCACCACCAATATTGTCTGGGCCACAACAAGAAGCAGGTTGAATAAGCGGGTTTCAACTGTGCAGAGGAATAACTTCAAAGGCTTCTGGTCAGTGATTCCCTAGCACATATCTGATCATGCCTACCCTTGACACTGGTCCTCTGTCACCAAACAAACAAACACAGAGAAATACATGGGTACCATGTGATGATAAATTATTTTTACTTTATTAATTTAAAAATTTTCTATAACACTTTTAAGTTGAACCTTAAAAAGTAGTTATCAATAAATGGCTTGTTTAAATGAAAACAGTCATCAATTAAAGTACAACAAAACTATGAAAATCAGAAAGGGTTACTCGGATGGGTCTGGTGGACTGGAATTATCAATCAAGGGTAAATATGTATTTCTAACCCTATGCAGATAAAAAGGTCACCTAGTGGCATTAAATGTGATTTTTAATTAATAATAATTTTTTAAAACACAAGCACATCCTTGTTAACCATCACCACATGCCTGACCACTACTTCTTTCCACACATTGTTTCTTATCCTTGAATGAAAATGCTCTGATTCCTGCTTAGAAATAGCACACAGTTGACAGAAGAACAGACCAAAACCTTCTCGTTATGCTGCGCTGTGCTGTGCTTGAAGGGAATTGGCTCTGTTAATATTTACCCTGGAAGGGGTGGAGTTGAATTTGATGAGTGCAAGGCTGACTTGCAGGCAGTTACCAAAAATGAACTTACATGGATCAAGGTGTACTGCTTTGAAGCCAATGTTTACACAAAAACTGAAAACAAGGACAACAGAAGGAAATGGAAATGCTAAGCTAATTCTGTCACCAGATTTATTGTAAATGAATGAAGCTGGGTAGTCATTACACTGGCCTTCCCCAACCTGGTAAAATCCAAAAATGTTGGGCCAGCTGGCTGGGGGATGCTGGGAGTTGCAGGCCAGCACATCTGGAATGCACCAGATTGGGAAAGGATGCATTATGTCATTCACTGTCTTCTCCTCACTGCCAGTGTTGAGCCCATCTGGCACAAACTGAAAATTTATTTTATTTATTTCATTTTGATTTGATTTTTACTAGAATACAACAGCACAAATCCATAATGAATTTTTGTGCATTTTGGCTGTTGATAATGTGACAATATGCATCTCACATTCCCCTGCAGTATTCTTAAAGTGACGTTTTAGAAATTTAGTAGAAAAGTAAAACTGCTAGAATACATTGAAGAATAGAAACCAACCTAGCAATGTTTGAGCAATAGCCTTTGGCACGGAGTATGCCAGTCAAACATTAACTGGGAGTGGCTATCCTAAAGAATTAAGAATGGACTCATGCCTTCTTGATATTAAGGAATTAAAAATGCAATTTTCCATTCCTAAAACCTGAGCTACTCTAACTCAAGACAAGGAGCCTCATCTGGCTACAGCTCCAAAACTGTCTGACTAATACACCACCATGGAGACAAATCAGAAATACCTCTTAACCCATCCCATATTCACCTGTTATCTGACATGCTGGGGCAGCTGTAGTTGATTGTAGAAGAGTGTAAGGTGCCTGGGATTCTCTGTTCCTTATTGTTTGATTGATGCAAAATCTCCAGCGGCCAACAGGGGATGACTGGGGAGCAGAGTCACCTGGAGGAAAGAGAGATTAAAAAGAAGTCATAAGGGACAATCACTCCTCTAACCATTTCTGAAGTTAGCAAAGAGAGAGAGAGAGAGGGGGAGAGAGAGAGAGAGAGAGAGAGAACGAACAACTCAAAGATTTACATAAACACAAAATGGCATTGTAACAGGAACCTTAGAAGCAACATTGTTCACCAACAAGAATCTTGGTGCTGACCTTGAGATCCTAGGACTATAATCCAAACACACTTAGTAAGGAATAAGCCTGACTTAATACAGTGGGAAATATTCCATGTAAGCATGTATAAGACTGTACTACTTGACTTTTACCTTTAACTTTAACTCTGTCACTAAGCAACTACATGAAGAACAGACTAAATTACTTTTCACTCCTTGTATATTTAAATGCAGGGTTTCAAAACAGGTATAGTCAACTCTAAGTGATTAAGGGAAGGGGAAATCCTTCCTGCCTTTTTCCATATCTTGGTTGCTGGCTATTTACTCTCTTCTCCAACCCTAAACAGTGCAGTTTGGGTGGTTAATGTGCCCACCTCCAATACATATCATGTTGTTTCACAGAGCTTGAAAATATTTACTTCCTTTAAAATAAATGCCCCATTTGCTCCTTTCTTCCAAAGATACCCTACCATCATCCCATGTACACAGAGGCACATGACACATATGTGCCATTGATCCATGTGGCTCTACTTTCTTCATTTTTCTTGGATTGGTGTATGTGAACGAACGAACGAACGAACGAAGAAAAAGCTGCATGCTGAATGAATGCTGGCAGAGAAGCCATTCCACAACACTTTTCTCAGTTCAGAAAGACTCAGTCAAGACTGTAGGCTTCTCAAGCTGTGTCTTCACAATGTTTACCACAGGGCTATATAGGCATCTATCTGGTGGGGTCAGCACTGTACCATTATGCACCTGTCCCATAGTTGTCTTCACTGAAGTCAGGATTGCACTTGTGCTGGTACTCAAGGTGCAGACGGTCCTGTGCCACAATTGTTCCTGCTTGAACAGGAACAGTCTTTTGCAGAACTATTCCTCTCATTTCAGTGGAAACAGCCAAACAGCAATGCTAAAGTACCCAAAAGTAGCCAATGACTTTGGTTTCCAGGGAAGAAACCATAATCATCCAGTAAAGAAAAAGTAAAGTTTAAAAAGTCATCCATAAAATAATAGGGCCATTACCCAAATTCAATGATTTCCTTTTAATTTGGTGTTTCCTTCACACTCAAGAGAGGATTCTCTACTGTGTACCTGCATGGTATCATAAACCTTTGTTTTATCATACAGAATCCATTCTGCTTATACAACAATAGAGAAATCTATTTTATTAGACATTTAATACAATAACAAACATACAATGTATTACTAAGGGCAATTACTGACACCAAACAAAAAACCAGCAACCTTCTGCCATTGGCAACATGCAGAATAGTTGCAGCTATTTTTTTGTAATGCCTACCTCTTCTAGTACAAAAAGAACATGATCCTATGCATGCTGGTTAGGCATGCCGGGAATTTTTTGTCTAATCATGCATAGGGCAATGTGCTCACCAGCATATGAATACAATATACTTGACCACTGGATAGTCAACCATGGCCAGCAGGAATGGGATCCAAATAAATATTTCAGACTCATCCAAGGTTTAAGCAAGTTTAGTGAAATTTTTGACTTTTTACCTTTGAGCAGATGGCCACAGTGTTATATCACAAGCTGTATTTGGAAGTTCCATCAGTTTCATAATTGCTCTGATATGTAATAAGGAAGACCACTAAGTAAAAAAAAATGTTTTGCTACAATGAGGAAGATTCTGAAAAATATCCAAACACCCCGTAGGGGCACAGGACTACTTATGAGAGATCTCTGCATCGTGGATGGGTTCTTAAGCATTCCAGCCCTCCAGAAACACAAAGACACATGTATTGGAGCTAGTGGAAATCACAAATCTATAGTAAATACTCAGTTTGAGAAAAATCAGAAAACTGTTATTGTCCTGTTGATCCAAAATCAAAAATCAGAGGAATAAAGATTGCTTAATACTAACAAATTGAAGACTAGTAAGTTAAACTATTGACCCAGACCAACAAGTTTGAAAAAAATAGTCCATCATCCATCATGACTGATTTTGTACCACCTTAAGGAATACAGTTGACAGCTCACATCCCTATTTCATTTTCCATTAAGAGGAACTCCATACTCAACCCACTGCTTCAGTACTTGCATGGAAACTCAACCACTTAAATACATATGCACCATTTCCCAATGGGCAACACAACATATTAATTTCGCAGATTAAGCTCGGATAGCATAATTAAGAAGAAAAGTTTAAACTGAATGGATACTCAATTATTTGAAACCACACCACAAACTACACATAGTGAAAGCTGGCTTGGAATTTACCTCCTTCAGTATAAATCTGGGAATCACTAACACCCAAACTAAAAGAATTCCAATTCTAGTTGCTTTCTTCTTTGTTCATTTCACAACTACATCACACCAACCCTAGAGCTAATATCAACTTGGCAATGGTATTATGGTTAATGTCAGCCTAGGACATTCAGATCCTGAAGGCCCTTTCCCAAACTGACTCCAACAACCAGCAGCCCTAGTCAGGATGGCCAATAAACAAGGATAATGGGGGTTGGAAGTCCAAAACATCTGGAGGGTAGTAGGTTGAAGACTCTTCTGCTTTAGGGTTAGGGTCTTCCATTACAGTTATCAGAAACACTGCAGAGAGTCAACTATACATACTAAAAGCCCAAACAAAGGAAACTCTTCCAAGACTGAACTACCATGTAGGACAAAAGCCAGCACAACTGACAACAGAACCTGCTTTAGTTCTTGCTAAGAAGTCCACTATTTCAATTTCTTTCATGTTTAAGAGAGGTACTTTTGCTTTGAGTTTTGATTTTGGTTTTGGTCCTTCAGTGTTAAATGTTTTAAAATAGTTACTTACTGCCAGTTTGAGTAGATGCTGGATTTATCTGAACTTGTTCAGAAGATCCTGTCTGAATTAAAAATGAATAGATAAATATAAAAAGGGAATTTCCCAATAGAAGTATACACCTTCCCAGAAAACTGGCATTGCTAAACAACAGCACTTACCTGAGTGCTGGCTGGATCAGAAGTAGATTCTGTGCCAGAAGCTCTGTCTTCCACAGGAAGGCTGCAGATGATGTCTTGGGCCTGGTAAACAATGGCTCTCAGTTCATCAACAAATTTGTCTTTCTCATTTTCCAGCACAAAGTTATCTTCAACCTAGTCAGTAGGAAAAGAAAACAAATCCCAAAACAGAAGATAGTTTATTACATTTGTATATTTTTTCATACAACTGAAGGAGTACCAAAGCAATGTAGAAATCATAAATGCAAAAAAGAAAAAAGGGAACATCAAATAGTAACATATTTACTAAAATCATACAAATTTATAAAAGTACTTATCTAAAACAAGGTGGGCAACATGCACCCTCTCATGGCCTTTTGTGTGGGGATTCCTGGCTCCTGTCCCTGCATCCAAATCCGAACAATTTTTCTGGGAAAAAAGGA
The DNA here is from genome assembly GCF_004798865.1 of Varanus komodoensis. NCBI lineage: Eukaryota > Metazoa > Chordata > Lepidosauria > Squamata > Varanidae > Varanus > Varanus komodoensis. Next base: position 808,501 of record NW_025335972.1, read on the forward strand.
ACCCAGGGAGGGGGCACCTTGTGCCAAACAGAACTAGGACAGCCTGCTAAACTAGTTTCATGGGCTGCTGGGAACATGATTCTGTTGAGACACAGAGATGGCTTCCTGTACATGCCTACCTTTCTGCAAGACAGAATTCACAACCCACCAAACTCCTGGCAGGCTGTCAGAAGGCCTACTCTTCTAGGATACAAGGCACAGACTCATTGCATGCCTTGTTTCCAAACAAAATTGCTGAGATTTGGGATGGTGCTCGGGAAGGGTGCAGTCTCCTGCAGGGTTCTGGGAGGGCTACAGTGGCCTCCAAGTCCTGGATGTCATCCACTCCGATAGAAAGAACAGAAAACCATCACCCATCCATGCATACTTCTATGGTTGTAGGCCACACTATTGCCTTTCAAACTGTGTATTTTTCCCCTGAGCTTACCTTATCAAATCAAACATTTTAAAAACATCATAGTCAAATTCATATACATCAGTTAAATATTATTCCCCAAGTACATCCACAATATATGAGTATTGTTCAAAAAACTTAATTATTACAAAAACAGAGAATTAAACCTTCTATCAATCCTGTTTGACAGCAGACACCACACAGCTGATGCTCTTCATTTCAGACCCCCACAAGTACACACCTCTGCATATGCACAAAACTGACTAAAACAGTAAGAACAACTTAACAAAATATTTATGTAACTGTGCACTAAAAGACACAAAAATGTTATGTACCAGTGACAGCCTCTCCACTATGCCACTTGGTTACTTTGGAGGGGCTGACACTGACTGTCAACCTCAGAGATCACAAAAAGTGATGTCCAAAAAGACAAGACAAGACAGAGAGAAGAAGGGAAGCCACAGTAAGTGAAAAAGCACTTGCAATTGCAGCAGGGAAAGGAGACCAAGTGGCTTTAGCTGCCAAGTTCCTTGGGATACTGCAAGGAGGTCTGAGAGGGAAGAAGTTGAGGGGATAATCCATAGTAGGCCTGATCAACTGTCAGGCATAGCATGGGTTGTTCTGTGAACCAGCAAGCCAACATTAGTTAGTTGCAGGATGGCTTAGTGTTATGTGCGATCCCACCTAATGATATTATATTACTATCCCAGTGTTACAAGGGGCTCCAGTCCAAAAGATGCATCAGAGCCCATTCACTGAGCCTGTTTAAACACTCCTTGTCGAATGAGTGCAGTAGTACATAATCCTGCATCATATCTATAAGGGGCACTTTACTTATATTGCAGCATTAATACCTATCAGAAACTATAATCCACATCCTCACGGGAGGTCACTGTTTCTTCTGTAGCATGTATCAGATAATGCAACCCTATACATATTTACTCAGAAGTATGATGTACCACCCTGATGTAGTGGGACTAACTTCTAAATAAATACATACCGGATCAGGCTGCAAGACTGCAGCCTAAAGAAGACAAGTGTACAATTCACAGTGTTTTCCTCCATTCAACTAAATCAATTTCAATCCCTGATTCATTTACCCATAATTTTTCCTCTGTAAGTTTTTCCTTTTAAGAGTTAAGATACCATTCTGAATTGTCATATCCAAGAAGAACAGATAGACCTACAGAAACCATTTCAAGCTTTCTGCAGGTTAACTCAAATGGTTAACTCAAATGTTCTCTATGCTTTAAAAATATATATCCTAAAGTACTTAAATGAAAAGCTTTCAAAGTGACAGCACCCAGAAGGATGAGTTTAGTCAAATTTTCACCCCCACTTTATAGTAATTCCAGTAGAAGTCTACAATCCTCTCCATTTTAGGACATTGCCCCAAAGCAATACAAACACAGTTCTCAAAATAATCTGTGCAAGACAAGGGTCATGTCAACTGCAAGGCAAAGGTTAGATCTCAGAGCTTCCATAACTTGAGAAAAGCTACAAGAAAGAGGTAGGGTAATTACACACTGTCCTTAGAATAAGAGTGCTTAAACAAGAAACCAGTATAACAGTGTGTCTACTGGGAAGCAGGGTCTCTGAAACTTGCCATGTAGTCAGCAATGTCTTCTGGAGCATCTCCATCAACATCAAATTTAAATGTAACCATCTTGTTGTTGTGAGTCTCAAGCTGGCACTCCACAGTGTTATCCCCAGATGTTGACACCTGGTTGAAGAAAGAGCAGATACTGTGCTACTAAGTAGGGACAGAACATGCCTCCTCAAACTCTTAGTAAATATGGAAGGCCTCTGTTTCATCAGTATTCCCCCAAGTGCATGAAGGGGCACCACTAGTTCAATAACAAAGCACCTATAATTGAACCACATTTACTTAAATCTCAAGCCTGTCAATTACCTTTTATTTTACAGACAAATATAATGGATAAATTATAGCCACCTAGGAAGGCAGTTATAGGTGGCCTATAAATATGCGTATAAATAATCTTATTCAAGTTATGACAGTTACTCGTAATTATAATTCACTTCTATGGCATTTTTCATCAGGAGAAATGTCAAAACTGTTCTTCTGGATTCAACTGCTTGAATACCATTCACTGGCTGTGTAAGGCTGCAGATCTAAAAATATAATTTTAGTTCTTCCTGTTCTGATTCCCAATTCCTTTTAAATGGTTTCAATAACCTCTGGATTCTATTCCAGATGAATGGATCCTAGCACCAATAAACATTACTCTTTCACTGTAAGTTATAAGCACAATTTTAACTGAATTTGCAAACTATGAAGAGTATTGTGCCCTGGGTCCACAACACAGTGGTCTTTTATAGTATGTTCATCCCATTATGTTCCATTCATATCCATGCAAGTGACACAGTTGTTGTGGAAGGAGAAAGTCAAATTCAACTGAATAGCCTTTTGAAGGTCAGCACATATTCACAATGACTTTGGCAGTGGCCAACATTTTATCATCCAGTTATTGCTTTTAACCAATCCTTTAGGTAGCATGGAAATTTTTATATATATAGACACACACTCACATACATCTCTGACCACTTAGATGAAGTACTGTAGGGCTATAATACTAGATTGCTTTTTTAATGATGTGAAAAACCCTTTCTGGAAAGCACCGTATAGTAGTGGATTAATGGCAGTGCTCAGAAAGTTTTTAAATATTCAAACACACACACACATCCCAGTGTGATAGCTATGTAGCAAGTGTTATTTCACTTATTTTAATGTTGTTTTAAAATATAGCTGGACACTAACTCTAGAAATGACTTAAGGTTTTTCCACATCAGGCATTTATTCTGCATTCCTCGTTCTCTAGTCATGGTTGTTTTACAGGTTCATAAAACAATGCCATGACTCTTTTGTTTCATTTCTGTGCTTAAGGAATCCTTCCAAGGGAGTTTTGCTTTTAGAGCAGGGAAGGTACAGTATTCAATTGCAAAAGCAACAAGATTTTTAAAAACTTGTGTATCTGTGCTGTTCTACTGTACCAGGGTGCCGCAGCAGAAAAAGATGAAAGTAAACACTCTGCATAATGCTTGGATCTCAAGTCTATGATGAAATCTGATTAACAGCTCTACACAAGACTACACAAGCTCTAAAAGAATGTTTATAAAATAACTGGATGATAGAATTATGTCCACTGCATCTGGGCTGAGCTGACCCAGCTGAAAAGATGTAATTGTAGCACCAAGGGTATATACAACTGTGAAGATTGCAATGCTTTTTATTCTTCCGGCAAGAGTTGGCCTTCTTTGGATCTAAGAAATCATAGAAAAGCATCAAGAAACATACAAGATGACATGGATTGGATTATTGCTATGTGCTGTGTGGATGCTCCCAAAAAGTGAGTTAACACATTATGACAATTCCACACTAAAAAAGTACGTGAAAAGAATCCTAGGTCTCATTCATATACTATATTGTTCTAAAAGAAACTGACTGAAGTTCAATGAACAAATTTAAACTAACTAGTCATGCAAATTAAACTATAAAATAATGTGTAAGTTGTGGCACTAGATGCTCAAACCAATGCATATGTATAATCATTAATTTATCCTGTATAATTAAGTACTGAACTGTTTTCTGTTCCATTTCCCCACAACACAATGCTCTCTGAATATGTGGGAGAATCCAAGTAGTTTATCTGCCAACTGAAGTACTCTGCAGAATGGGGATGACTGATTTTCAGTGATTCTCCCTCCCCCTGCAATCCCCCCTTTCACAACTTATTATGAAGCGTTGGAGACCTTCTGGAGCAGGTTTGTGGCATTGTGAGGCTCCAGAAGAGAGAATTATTGAAAACCATACCCCTCCCCATTTTGTTGATGGAAACTTAGTTGAATTGCACCCCTGTAGTGCATATATAGTTATATATATACCATATGAGCTATAATCTGTGAATAAAAACTGACTGAGCCCAAAGGTTACTTCTTAACATACCTTAAGCAGAGAAATAAACGCCTGTAGTTCAGCTTATAGAATTTATTCTTTGAAGTATTAATATATGTAAAAGTTATTGTGTGAGTAACAACAGGATTGTCAAACTAGTGCAAAGGCCCAGGACCTGGAAAGCATCCTTTAAGGTGAATTTTCTATTATCAATTAATTAATTAATTAAATTTGTATGCCGTTCAATTACTAACTTCTCTGGATGGTTAACAGCATAAATAAATTGATGACCCACTCTGGCTGCAATTAATAAAATTCAATATTGAAACTTATTAAAATATTGATTAAATAAAAAGGTCTTAACCTGGCACCGAAAAACATATAATGACGGCGCCAGGCGGACCTCTCTGGGGAGCGCATTCCATAGTCGGGGCGCCACTGCAGAGAAGGCCCTCCTCCGAGTACTCTGTCACTTAACATCTTTCAAAGAGGGTTCCCAAAGGAGGGCTTCTGTTGCCGATCTCAGGGGGCAGGAGGGTTAAAAGGCATTCCTTTAGGTATCCTGGTCCCAAGCCATTTAGGGTTTTATAGGTAATAACCAGCACCCTGAATTGAGCCCAGACTTCGATGGGAAGCCAATAAGATTATGAGAATAATGCCCAGTCCTCGACAGCATCCTGGCAGCTCTATTTTGAACCATCTGAAGTATCAGGACTGTCTTCAAGGACAGCCCCACGTAAAGTGCATTACAGAAATCCAACTGGGAAGTAACCAATGCATGTGTTACTGTTGCTAGGCAATCTTCCTCCAGGTAGGGACGCAGCTGATGGATTTGCTGAAGCTGAAGGAAAGCGCTCCTCGCCACCACTGTCACTTGGGCTTCCAAGGACAGCTCTGGGTCAAGGAGCACTCCCAAGCTGCGGACCCTGTCCTTTAGAGGGAGTGCAACCCCATTCAGGGCAAGGCCCAAGTCAGGAGCTCAAATCACGCACCAACAGAACCTCTGTCTTATCTGGACTGAGCTTCAGTTTATTGGCCCTCATCCAGCCCATTACCTCGGCCAGGCACCGGTTCAGCACAGCCACTGCCTCACCTGGATTGGTTGAAAAAGAGAGGTAGAGCTGGGTATCATCAGCATACTGATGACTCCACAGCCCAAACCTCCTGATGACCTCTCCCAGCGGTTTCATGTAGATATTAAATAGCAAGGGGG
>NW_025335972.1:814120-817788 GCF_004798865.1 Varanus komodoensis
GGCCGAGGTAATGGGCTGGATGAGGGCCAATACCTCGGCCAGGCACCGGTTCAGCACAGCCACTGCCTCACCTGGATTGGTTGAAAAAGAGAGGTAGAGCTGGGTATCATCAGCATACTGATGACTCCACAGCCCAAACCTCCTGATGACCTCTCCCAGCGGTTTCATGTAGATATTAAATAGCAAGGGGGACAAAATGGAACCCTGCAGTACTCCATGGCATAGCTGCCATGGTGCAGAGCCATAGTCCCCCAGCACCACCTTCTGGAATTGGCCATCAAGGTAGGAGCAGAACCACTACCAAGCAGTGCCTCCTACTCCCAATCCTGCCAGCCTATCCAGGAGGATACCATAGTTGATGGTATCGAAAGCCGCTGAAAGGTCCAGGAGAACCAACAGGGATGCACTCCCCGTCTCTCTCCCTGCACAGGTCATCGTTCAGGGCGACCAAGGCAGATTCAGTACCTTACCCAGGTCTGAAGCCAGACTGAAATGGGTGCAGATAATCAGTTTCATCCAAGAATACTTGGAGTTGTCCCGCCACCACCCATTCCAACACCTTGCTCAAAAATGGGATGTTGGCCACCGGTCTATAATTGGCGGCCATCTCTGGATCCAGAGACACCCTCTTTAGGACAGGCCTGATTACTGCCTCCTTTAAAGGAGCAGGCACCTGGCCGTCCCTCAGAGAGGCATTAATAACCTCCAGGATCCAGGAACCAATCCCATGTTTGGCTTTGGTCAGCAGCCACGAAGGGCAAGGGTCGAGTAAGCAGGTGGTAGGACGTACTTGTCCAAGCACCTTGTCCGCATCATCAGGCTGCATTAACTGAAATTCATCCATTAATACCTGACCAGACGGAGTCATTGGTGTCTCCCCTAAGGAATCTGAATCAATTGCAAAGTCCAGCTCGTAATGAATCTGAGCGATTTTCTCCTTGAAGTGCTGGGCAAAGTCATTACAGGATCTTTCGTAGGGCCAGGGTATAGCAGCCCATTTACCACTCAAAAAATCTCTACTGGACGGCATTGTGAGGAGGCAATGGAAGTGGAGAAGAATTTCTTCTTTGCTGCCCTCACCACCACAGCATAGGTTCAATAATGAGCACATAAGTGTGTTCGGTCAGATTCATCCTGTGATTTCCTCCACCTACACTCTAGTCATCTCCCAACCTGCTTCATCGCCCATAATTCAGATGTATACCATGGAGATGGATGGGCTCCGCTTGGCAGGAGAGGACGTTTAGGGGCGATTGTGTCAATTGCTCTGGCCATTTCCCCATTCCACAGTTCAACCAGAGCATCAACAGGAGCGCCAGCTTTATCAACCGGAAAATCCCCCAGAGCCTTCACGAATCCATCCGGATCCATCCAGCTCCGAGAGTGGACCATCACAAAAGGGTCCGCACCCTTAAGGAGGGAAAGGCCAGCTCCGAGCTCAAACCTCACTAGGAAGTGATCTGACCATGACAAGGGAGTCAGATGCAAATTCCTCAGCCTCAAATCACCCTCTTCCTGCCCTGTCAAGAAAACCAGATCCAGCATGTAACCACATTCATGGGTTGGGCCTATGACATGTTGAGACAGCCCCATGGTCATCATGGAGGCCATGAAGCCCTGAGCCACCCCGGTCAGAACAGTCTCAGCATGGAGATTGAAGTCCCGCAGGACTTCATCCTGTTAAGCTCCAAGGTAGGCAAAATACTTCTTTACAAACAGATGTTATGCCACTGAACTCCATTCTAGAGCTGTACCTTAACTTCAAGTCTGAATCATACACACCTGCAGCACAGTGAGCTGAAACTTGGTTCCCTTCTCTGGTCGGACACAGGAGGTCCTCCTTTGCTTGCTCTTGTCTTGTTTGCCATTTCCACTTGGAAGGTCACACCCAGTGGCACCTTCTTTCAGAGGGGCTAGGTCAGCAACTGGTCTAAAAAACAGGAAAAAAAGTAGGTGAGCATTCTTCAAGGGATACAGAGATGTTCCTTAGGAGAAAAAGAAAAATATTCTTACCCTCTATAGCATCTCCACATACATTTCAATAAAGCATTTATTCACAATTCATAATTAAGCTTAAACAGCAAGGTTTACATTGGGTCATAGTAGCCAAGTTATTTAATACTTGAAAGTACAAATACTAAACCAGACTAGGACTGGAGGCAGACCCTAGTTTTTAAGCAAGGTGAAGGTTGCTATCACTGCCCTTGTCAACATTCTCACTTATTTCATCACACCACTGCTGCTTTAAAAAGTGCTGCTGATTTTTGAATTACTATAAAAACTTGTTCAGCTTATTTTCAAGAGGAAACAGTGGGATGGCGATTCAAATCACAGGCAATTAACAATGGCTCTAACAATATCACCTTCAACATTCTGAAAAAGCTATTGTTTCTCTCCAGTCAAAAAAAAATACAGTTCATGAGAACCTATTCAGCAATGCAGGACTGTGTCAAAGTCTTAAACTCATTCCCCACCTGAAGCTCACTGTATCTTAAACTCTTTAAGTCAGGCCTCTCTTTTTCCCTTTCCGTGAACAGCCTGAGCAATGTATTAGGTCATAACAAGGGATAGTCAAGTCTCATCGTTGGAACAGGAAGAAAAGTGGGATATAAGTATAATGTAATGTAACTGTAATGTAACATTATGATGACAACAACAGGACTTTTCCTAATAATGGTCCAAAGTCTTTGCTACCTTGTTGTTGTTGTTAGTCGCGAAGACGTGTCCGACCCATCGCGACCCCATGGACAACATTCCTCCAGGCCTTCCTGTCCTCCACCATCCCCCAGAGTCCACTCAAGCTCACACCAACTGCTTCAGTGACTCCATCCAGCCACCTCATCCTCTGCCATCCCCTTCTCCTTTTGCCATCTATTGTTCCCAACATTAGACACTTCTCCAGGGAGTCCTTCCTTCTCGTTAGGTGGCCAAAGTATTTGAGTTTCATCTTCAGTATCTGGCCTTCTAAAGAGCAGCCAGGGTTGATCTCCTCTAGGACTGACTGGTTTGATCGTCTTGTGGTCCAAGGGACTCGCAGGAGTCTCCTCCAGCACCACAATTCAAAGGCCTCAATCCTTTGGCGCTCAGCCTTCCTTATGGTCCAGCTTTCACAGCCATACACATTGCAACTGGGAAAACCATAGCCTTGACTATACACACTTTTGTTAGCAGGGTGATGTCTCTGATTTTTAGTATGCTATCTAGATTTGCCATAGCTTTCCTCCCAAGGAGCAAGTGTCTTTTAATTTCGTGGCTGCAGTCCCCGTCTACGGTGATTTTGGAGACCAGGAAAATAAAATATGTCACTACCTCCATTTCTTCCTCATCTATTTGCCAGGAAATAAGAGGACCGGATGCCATGATCTTAGTTTTCTTAATGTTGAGTTTCAAGGCAACTTTTGAGCTCTCCTCCTTCACCCGCGTCAAGAGGCTCTTTAGTTCCTCTTCACTTTCTGCCATGAGAGTGGTATCATCAGCATATCTGAGGTTGTTGATATTTCTCCCAGCAATCTTAATTCCAACTGGTGATTCATCTAGCCCCGCCTTTCTCATGATGTGCTCTGCATATAAGTTAAATAGGCAGGGTGACAGTATACAGCCTTGCTGAACTCCTTTCTCAATTTTGAACCAATCAGTGGTTCCGTGTCCAGTTCTCACTGTTGCTTCTT
>NW_025335972.1:817888-822954 GCF_004798865.1 Varanus komodoensis
CAATGAAGCAGAAGTAGATGTTTTTCTGGAACTCCCTAGCTTTCTCCATGATCCAGCGTATGTTGGCAATTTGATCTCTAGTTCCTCTCCCTCTTTGAAATCCTGCCTGTACTTCTGGTAGTTCTCAGTCCACATACTGCTGGATCCTAGCTTGTAGGATTTTGAGCATCACTTTGCTAGCATGTGAAATGAGTACAATGGTGTGGTAGTTTGAACATTCTTTGGCATTGCCCTTCTTTGGGATCGGAATGTAAACTGATCTTTTCCAATCCTGTGGCCACTGTTGAGTTTTCCAAATTTGCTGGCATATTGAGTGTAGCACTTTTACTGCATCGTCTTTTAAGATTTTGAATAACTCAGCTGGAATACTGTCATCTCCACTAGCTTTGTTATTGCTCAGACTTCCTAAGGCCCACTGGACTTCACATTCCAGTGGTCGAGGTCAGTGACCACCCCATCGTGGTTATCAGGGACGTTAAGCTCTTTCTTATATAGTTCTTCTGTGTAATCATACCACCTCTTCTTAATCTCTTCTGCCTCTGTTAGGTCCCTGCCATTTTGGTCCTTTATCGTGCCCATCTTTGCATGAAATGTTCCCTTCATATCTCCAATTTTCTTGAAGAGATCTCTGGTCCTCCCTGTTCTGTTGTTTTCTTCTATTTCTTTGCACTGTTCATTTAAGAAGGCATTCTTATCTCTTCTAGCTATTCTCTGGAATTCTGCATTCAATTGGGTGTATCTTTCGCTTTCTCCCTTGCCTTTCACTTCCGTTCTTTCCTCATCTATTTGTAAAGCTTCCTCAGACAACCATTTTGCTTTCTTCCATTTCTTTTTCTTTGGGATGGCTTTAGTTGCTACCTCTTGTACAATGTTGCGACCTACGTCCATAGTTCTTCAGGCACTCTGTCTATCAGATCCAATTCCTTAAATCTGTTTGTCACCTCTACTGTATATTCATCAGGGATATGATTTAGGTCATGCCTGAGTGGCCAAGTGCTTTTCCCTACTTTCTTCAATTTAAGTCTCAATTTTGCAACCAGAAGCTCATGATCTGAGCCATAGTCAGCTCCTGGTCTAGTTTTTACTGACTGTACAGAGCTTCTCCATCTTTGGCTGCAGAGCACATAGTCAATCTGATTTCTGTGTTGACCGTCTGGTGATGTCCATGTGTAGAGTCGTCTCTTGGGTTGTGGAAAAGAGTGTTTGCTATGACCATCGTATTCTCTTGACAAAATTCTACCAGCCTGTGCCCTGCTTCATTTTGTACTCCAAGGCCAAACTTGCATGTTATTCCAGTTATCTTTTGGCTTCCTACTTTAGTATTCCAATCCTCCATGATGATAAGGACATCATTTTTTGGTGTTAATTCTAGAAGATGTTGTAGGCATTCATAGAACTGGTCAACTTCAGCCTCTTCAGCACCAGTGGTTGGGGCATAGACTTGGACTACTGTGATGTTGAATGGTTTGCCTTGGATTCAAACTGAGATCATTCTCTCATTTTGGAGATTGTATCCCAGTACTGCTTTTCCTACTCTTTTATTGACTATGAAGACTACTCCATTTCTTCCGAGGGATTCTTGCCTGCAGTAGTATACCTGATGGTCATCTGAATTAAATTCACCCATTCCTGTCCATTTTAGTTCACTGATTCCTAAGATGTCGATGTGCAGTCTTGTCATCTCTTGTTTGACCACATCCAGCTTGCCTTGATTCATGGATCTTACATTCCAGGTTCCTATGGAGTATATTGCTAGCTTAGATCCCTTTAAAAAGCTGCTGACCTCTGCCTTGCAACAAAAGCAAGTACTTTGAGTTTGTGCAGCACAGAGGCTTAGAGTACAGCTGTGAGCTTTGCTGGCCTGGTTTAAGCCGAAGTGATTTAAATCAAAGTAAGTCAACAAGGAGAAAAGGCTGATTTAAAGCATGTTTTGTGCTAATACATCTTTATATGTTTCTTAAACAACAGTGCTAATGTGACCAATAAACTATGTTGATTTGGAATTAAACAAAATCTTCCTTTTATTTCATTCTTATGCCAAGGCCTTGCATCTATCATGTACTATATTTTGCAAGTTTAACTTTTTATATTTGGAGGGGATTTATGGAATCAACAGCCATTTTGGTTTGTGAAATTAATTACAGGACTATATTCAGAAGTAGACAACTAATGGCCTAACAGATGTTTTAGACTACAACTCCAGTCATCCTCTACCATTGGTAATGCTAGCTTGGGCTGAAGGGAGTTATGAGCCAAAGCATCTGGAGAGTCCCAATTTGTCCACCACAAGTTGGTAAGCACAGGAACCTGAGCCCTGGACATTTTTATTCTATCACCTTCTTTTGAGTATTGCTCCTTTCTGCCTTACTCTGCCTTAGGCCAGTTCCATTCTCAAAAAAAGAAAGAAAGAAAGAAAGAAAGAAAGAAAGAAAGAAAGAAAGAAAGCAAGCAAGCAAGCAAGCAAGCAAGCAAGCAAGCAAGCAAGCAAGCAAGCAAGCAGAGAACAAAATTAAATGACCTTTACTTGTGTATGAAAGAAAGATCTGATATTACTGGGAAAAAACAGGTTAAAAATTAGGTAAAAATGAAATGCCTATGTTTGAATGGTCAAATCGGTTCATTTAAAATTTAAATAGAAACATACTGGGCTAGCATGCTTATATTCAGATTATTTGAAATCAATCTGGTTATCATTTGAGGGACACTTAGGTTTAATTTCTCTTTAAAAATATTTAAATACTTAACATTCAATTTAAAATAAAAAAGACAGGCACACATTTCTAGTGTGAGTTTATACTACGAGCTGTGAAACTTTCAACAATTGACAGCACCAAAGTCACACCCATACACTCTTCCCTTCTACATATGCATGTTGACTTCTACATGTTTCCCAACCCCATTTACACACGGCAAAGATACAAACGCTAGCCACAGGGAAGAAGACTCTTTTCCTCCACAGCCCCTTAGCTTCTGTGTTGAGCACTGAGAATGGTTCTCCTCCAGGCATATTTTGCTATGTTTCTGTACTATGCTGGAAAGTCTCCTTTTTGGCACTTATCATGAAAGCACCATCCTACATGTGTGGATGAGTAGGTGGGAGGAGTGTTTGGATGGGTGTCAACATGACTCTGCTGGCATTTTATCCCCAGGAGAACGTAGCCACTGGACTGAAAAAGATTCTCCACTGATTGGTTTTGTTCAAGTATCTCCAGGCATTTAACTATTACTGCAACCAAGCCATGAGGAAGTGGTTTTGCATCTGCAGTGGCAATATATGAACTGTCCTGTCAGGTGTGATGATCAACCAGGAAAGTCAGTTTGTGATTGATGAATATTGTTGTCATCCTCAATTTACTTTGTTCTGGTGATTTTGGAGAGGCACACAGAACTGCCTGTTGGATAGTTCATTGATCTCAGATACCCATCTGGCAGAACGTGCTCAAAAGCCAACTGCTAGGCATCTTCACATCCATTGCCATCTCCTGAGGTTTGCCTCTTCATGTGAAGAGATGTCCTTAGAGAAGGACTCACCTGGGCATGGGGCCCAGATCTTTTAAGCTGCCCTAACTGCAATCATCTGCCTTAACAGAAGCCTGCTTTTTCTTTCTGTGCTCATCAGCCTTGCACTTACTAGGAAACCTTAAAACGCATTCCCTTAAGCATATTAACAGAGAGTGTAACATGAAGGCATCAGCCTTTTAAACTAGAGGGATGACTGCCACTTCTCTTTCATAGTCTGCTCATTATTTTCACTGTCTAAAATTGTCTAACAGCACTACTGTTACCCAGATTTCTTTTATGTGCCAACTCTAGAGTCCTGTCCAGCCAATTGCTACTGGACAATTGCTCTTGTACCCTGGGACACTGTACACAGCAAATCCCTGATAAAAGGAAAAGCAGGTGCACCAGCTGCTTGTTTATGAAATGGAGTGCTAGAAGCCTTCCTCATTTACTGCTTTTTTTTCCAGGCTGTCCAAAGCCTTTTACAATGCATGGGGCATTGAACCTAAGAGGGTTTTCTTGCAAAAAAGCTACCATATCTGCACTTAGGGCAAAAGTAATGTATAAGTGGCTCTCGCTAGCTTGCTTGAGGGTATTTGGAGCGCCTTGGCTCTGCAATCATCTTTCTGGCATGCACGAGCTTCTTGCATGATCCCTGTGGCCATGTTTTGGTGGTCTGCCTTCACATAAGGGGTTTGAACTGGGCTAGAGAAAGGTGACTGGGAGGAGAATAGGGGCTTCTTGCTCTTTTGTGTTCAAAACCCACAATGCCTCATGGCATCTCAAGACTCATTTACTGTGGAATTTACTGTGGCCTAAGAAACTTTATAGAAAGGAATCTATTGTACAAAAGCTATTTTGAAAATTGTTGCTTTTCATATAACTGGAAAAAATTGCACTTGCTGAAATAAAGGTACTGAGTGCTTGATGCTCTCTATTACATTAGACCCCACTGGGTGAGCTAGCTTTTTGCCCATATTTATTTATTTAGGAGACTTCTATGCCGCCCCATTCGCCAAAGCCTCGGGGTGGCTCACAACCATAAACCAACTTCAAAATAGAATAATATAAATTAACAATATAAATTAACAATATAAATTAAGTTGCCCTGGCCAAAGAATAAAATGAATAACTAATATTAACAATCAAAATAACATTTGAATAAAAAGGACTTCGCCTGGCACTGAAAAACAAATAACGGTGGTGCCAGGCGGACCTCTCTGGGGAGCGCATTCCATAGATTGGGCGCCACTGCAGAGAAAGCCCTCCTCTGAGTACTCACCCTCCTAATTTCCTTCACGGAGGGTTCCCGGAGAAGGGCCTCTCCCGCTGATCTCAAGGGGTGGGGGGGGCGGGCAGGCATATATGGATGTAAGCGCTCCTTCAGGTAACCAGAACCCAAGCCGTTAAGGGCTTTATAGGTCATCACCAACACCTTGAATTGGGCCTGGACTTCAATGGGAAGCCAGTGAAGCTGACGGAGGACTGGAGTCATGTGAACATAACTCCCAGTCCCCATCAGCAGCCTGGCAGCTCTATTTTGAACCAATTGCAGTATCCGGACC
>NW_025335972.1:823054-887088 GCF_004798865.1 Varanus komodoensis
ACTAGGTTCAATTCACCCTCCCCGAAGCCCGATCCGCCAACCAACAGGACCTCCATCTTGTCTGGATTGAGCTTCAGTTTATTGGCCCTCATCCAGCCCATTACCTCAGCCAGGCACCGGTTCAGCACAGCCACTGCCTCACCCGGATTGGTGGAAAACGAGAGGTAGAGCTGTGTATCATCAGAGTACTGATGATTCCGCAGCCCACACCTCTTGATGACCTCTCCCAGTGGTTTCATGTAGACGTTAAACAGCAAAGGGGACAAAATGGATCCCTGTGGTACTCCATGGCATAGCTGCCATGGTGCAGAGCCATAGTCCCCCAGCACCACCTTCTGGAATCGACCATTGAGATAGGAGCGGAACCACTGCAAAGCAGTGCCTCTGACCCCCAGTCCCGCTAGCCTATCCAGAAGGATACCATGGTCGATGGTATCGAAAGCCGCTGAGAGGTCCAGGAGAACCAACAGGGACGCACTCCCCCTGTCCTTCTCCCTGCACAGGTCATTGTACAGGGCAACCAAGGCAGATTCAGCACCGTACCCGGGTCTGAAGCCGGACTGAAATGGGTCCAAATAATCAGTTTCCTCCAAGAGTGCTTGGAGTTGTCCCACCACCACCCGCTCCAACACCTTGCCCAGAAACGGGATGTTGGCCACTGGTCTATAAATAGTGGCCATCTCTGGATCCAGTGATGCTTTCTTCAGGACCAGTCGGACTACCGCCTCCTTTAAAGGGGCAGGTACCTAACCCTCCCTCAGAGAAGCGTTAACCACTTCCAAGATCCAGATCCCAATCCCGTGCTTGGCGTTGTTTATTAACCAAGATGGGCAAGGGTCCAACAGGCAAGTGGTGGGACGTACTCGTCTAAGCACCTTGTCCACATCATCAGACCGCAATAACTGAAATTCATCCATTAATTTTGGACCAGACGGCGACATTGGTATCTCCCCAGAAGCCTCTGAATCACTAGTAGAGTCTAGCTCGTGACAAATCTGAGCGATTTTCTCCCTGAAAATATATATTACCTTCCTTGAATCCTTCCACTGGATAATTTTTCCCCAAAATCAAATGCCCTCCTCTCCCCTGTCCACACATCACTTTTCACAAATATGGGTGTCTTTACTTGGCAGGGTCCTTTGAAAATAAGCATATACTTCAGAGTCTGAGACTATTGCTTATTTGGGACATCATGGAAAAGCAGCAAATTATTCATTCATTGATTTAGTAATTATTATTGTATTTTCACAGCCAGAGCAAGGGATAGCTATGTTAGGGTTTTCAGCCTCAGAGGCTAAAACAACATGACTGGCTTGGAACACAACTATACACCTAATACCAGGGCAGCAAAATTTCTTGAGGCATCCTGGATGTGGTGATAAGAGACCTGTAGGATGGGAAAAGGTAGCTGCGATGACATAGGGAATTATGTGGGGAAAGAAAACAACTAGAGTTAAGGACATATCTGTGGATGCAGACCCATCCTATTTTTAGGATTGTGTAATCCTAAAAATATTCAGAATGAACTTGTACTGAGTTTATTGTGCTCTGTTCCTAGGTAAGTATGTGTAGCATTACAGTCTTACTCCTCCATAAATGTGCCCCTAGCTGCAACCTGTCTTATCCATCCCAAATGTAATTCCAATATCTAGATCTAGGGATAAGCCTAGGGATTAATAACTTTGGTAATTTAAAAACAACAACAACCAAGAACAAAGGAAGCCTTGCTAATCCTGGAGAAATAAAAATGCATAATCCAGAGTTGGATATTAGGAATGCTGGTTGATCCAAATAAAGGAACCTAACCATGCGTTTTAGTACTTTGAGAATTCTATGACAATGAGGTTTCTAGGAACCCAATAGTGCAACACATATTGTAAATTTTAGGATTTTAAGAAGTCAGAAGCCAAGAACTATAAAATCAAAAAAGTGTTCTAGAATCACAGATACTATTAACATTCAGTATTTGAAATAAAATTAGGAGCCACTTTGGAAGGAGTTCTTTCTGCTTCCTCATCTGGTCCAGGGACTAGGAGCAGCAAAGCAGCAGCATCCTCGAGTCCCGAGGACTCTCTCTGGTGCTGATGAGCTTGTTGGCGAAGAAGGGGGGGGGGGGTGAAGGGATGTGTGAGGATTTACTCAGAAGTAAATCCCATTGTGGTTAATAGGATTTACTCCTTAGTAATTGTGTAAGTCTGTAGTCTAAGAGCATGCAATTATTATAATCTACAATACATTCCCACACTTTCCCTTGACAGCAAGTCATGTTCAGTTTGCAATTAACCAGTAAATGTTTAAGGTGTCACAGAGCTCTTTGCTGGACCCAGGCATTCCATTCTCCCCATCTTGATTTGGGCCTGAAAGACCAAGGAAAAGCATGGAGCGTAAGTTTTAAGCAAACAGAATTTGGGATACTGTACAATTCTGTTCTGAAAACAATAAATTGTACAAAATTTAAAGTATTATCGCTAATGCTGCACATATATTTGCAGATGTAAATTAGCATTAGCAAATGCATGCAATTTCTTTTTTTCTTATGGGCCTGAGCCCTGGGTTTCTATATTCCTAGCACCACCCTGGTGGTCATCAGGCTTCATTCACAGCCTAGACACTAACTGTAGATTGCAGAACCCATATGCTAGCAATCCCAGAAGTCATTTCCCACATTCTCCAAACTTTGAAAAACCGAATAGCCAATGCAGGGACATGGCTAAAGCACAGTAATCCCAGTGAATTGATATGCAGAGCCACAGGGGTGAATGGTACAGGAAGACAAGGACTAGCCCTTAAGGCAGCACCATGATACATGAGGATCGCTCAAAGCACTTATTAATGTCAGAATGGTAGAGTTTTAAAGTTTTGGCTCTAGCAGGCAAGGAACCACTTGACTTCCATTTCAGTTAGCAAAACACCTTGGGCTGGCATTGAGAAAGCACACTCCGACAATGCCTGGGAACCTCATAATCTAAACCCTTCCAATAAAGAGATTCCATACCTTTTTTTAACATGCAACTGTTTTGATTAGAAAATTCCTAATATTTCCCTTCTTTCTTTGCCAAGTTTAACCAATGTTCCTAGTTTGTAAAGAATAATGGAGGCTTCGCCATCATTCTTTACACATATTTTGAGGCTTGCTATCCCACTATGCTTCCTCCAACTTTCTTCTGATGGCCTACAATTTTCTCCCTTGCAGACCTTAAGTTGTCTTCTCTGTAAAGTGAATGAAGATGTTCACGTACTTTAATCATCATGCCAGCCAAATTAATTGATCTTGGAGCAAACTCACCCTTGAACAGAATCTTGCTTTTGGACCATTGGTTGTTGCTCTGATGCAGAGGTGGAAACCTGTTACATGGGAGGAAACAAATGGATATGCCATTCTTATCTGGATAGCAATCAAAATATGTAACTGATTTGCAGTGTTGGGGACTCAAGTTGAGCGATTTGCTCCCAAGTCCAACTCAAGTCGTATCAGCAAGTCAACTCAGACTTGACTTGGCATGAATGAATGAATGAACTCAAGATTTTTACGTTTTTTTACAACCAAGTCACAGTCTTCCGACTTATTAATATACTCAGTGCTGAAACAGGCAGCATGTAATTCTTGAAGTTGGTCGACGCTCAGAAATAAAAGGACAATTGTCTGGATAGCTCTACTGTCAGTGAGATCTCAGGAGACAATTGAAATTAAAAGTCAAGGAACTCAGGCAGTCAAATGAAGAGTGCAAACTCAGCAAGAGATACCAACACTTCTAATATAGAAGCAGGTGGTGATGACAGAGGACTAAGGAAAAAAAGGTAGGACAAGAGAGAAGGGATTGTGGGCTTGCTCAAATAGGACAATAGAACCTATATTAAATGAACAGGAAAGGGCTAGGATTGGGATGGAAACAACAATTCTGGGCAGTAAGAGTTACTAGTTGACAATCAGGATGGTTGAATGACAAACGGGTGACTAAGGGGGGGGAGTCAAGTTTGCAGAGGCATAGTATCAAAAAAGGAGGGGCTCGGGTTGCTATTCTGGGGGGGGGGGTTGAACAGGAGCATTTCATTATAACCAATTTTCAATTGTTTGCATTCAGTTCATATTCAGTCTGCTTGCAGCTCTCCTAGAAGGCTATGCCTGCTAGTTTACCTAAAATCTTTCTTGAAAATACCATTTGTAGAACAGATTAGAAATACTCAAATTTGATTAATGAGAATTTATCACAAAAAGGGAAACAATGGGAAATTTCCCCTTTTAAATTCTGTACCCTCTTGAAAAGAACAATAATTTACCTTTAAAGAAAATGCAACCCCAAAAACAGCATGCTAAGCCTAATTCACCCTAAATAGACCCAAGCTATTTATTATTTATTGTAAGCCATCTCAAGATGTCTGTAGGGAATGGGATAGAAAAGCTTTTAATAAATAAGCAAGCAAGTTCCAACCTTTTAGTCCAAAAGCCAATTCCATAAGCAAAATATAGTCCAGCATCAACTCCCTTTTATGGCAGTTTTACTAAATATTAAACAGCTTTAAGTTGAAGGTAACTTAAGGACTTTCTCCTCTCATAGCACCTTACCTGTACCCTCAGATTTGAAGGAGAATCCTTTCTCTGTGTTCCAATATGGATAACTGATAGGTTGGACAGGATATACAAGAGGACTTTCCTGAGGCTACACTACAGTTGTGGAATTAAATCCTGCAGGTGGTTTGTTTAGTCTCCTCATTTCAGATTACAGTGAAGGTAATTTTGTTTAGACCAGTTTTTCTTCACCTTTTTTATTAACCATAGGATTTTAATGCTTAATGTATTCTTTTATTTATCCACCATACAGTCTCTTTTTGAGAAGGGGTTGTTAGTGGCTATTTTATTAGTGCAAAGGTGGTGTAACAGACTTGAACCCTAAAAAGCCAGGCCTGGGTTTCTAGCTCTTTAAAATGCTCATTTTGCTTGGCAGTCAAGAACAGTGGCTTACAACAAACAATAGAGCTTTAGTTAGCATCCCCCTGACCCTGACAGTCTGCTTTCATGAAACTAAGGAGTTTCCCTTGCTGATATTAAGATGGCACAAGGAGCACATACACAGCACATTTGCGGCCTTGAATGTTCCTTATCAGCATTTACTTCTGCAAGCAAAAGGCAGTCATGAGCCCTTGCTTTGATGTTTAGACAGAGATGGAACCTTGGCCATGTAGAGAGGAATACTCCTTACTAGCTTGCTGTACTTCATTCTCTTAGTACCTGTGTAAATAATAGTATCAAAACTATTCCAGTAATCATATCTTTTAATTATGTAGAATGCTGTATGCAAGCATTACAATGTTGTACATCTGTAATCTATATAAGCTAACCACTTTCTTTGTGCTCCGGTTCAGACTGTTTCTGAGGAGGATTATTCTGCTGTTTCTATCTGAACCCTGCTGATTGGAATCCTACCTTGCAGGGGTCCCTGCTGTGTGGTATAAAAGGCCTGTTTTTTACACTAGCCAGACATTTTGGAAGTCTAGCTAGCTTTGGATATTATTGCAATAATATTTTCCTTTTTTGTAAACCTGGAGTTGGCATATCACTCCCTTGAAATCCCAAAAATCCTACTGCCCACAGCTAGGCATACAAGTTGATTTTACAACATGGATGCTTTTTGCATATATGCACTGATCTGAAGCAATGATTGCTGGAGTTTCTGTTAACTTGGGTCCTTTACTGCTAAAAGGAAAGAGCAACTGAAAAAATCATGAAGTGGTAACATGCAAACAGTTTATTAGAAAGCAAGTCCAATGATGATGATGTCATAATTTTTATTAAGTCATAATTGTTACTATTTCTATACCACCCATAGCTGAACCCTTCTGGGCAGTTCACAACATTAAGTCACCCATCCAGATTTCAACCAGGCCCACCCTGACTTAGCTTCCAAGATTAGGCAGGATCAGGCACTTCAGGCTATATGGAATTCTTTGACAGTAGCAGTCACATACAAAAATAGTAAATTTTAACTGGAGGTAGTGTTTGTGAAGAGCCTAAGGACATTAACCCAATTGCCTATTTTAGAGGGCATTGCACATATTTTATGTCTCATCCAACATTTTGTTCTATCTTGTGGTTTCATTACAATTTCAATAACAACAATTTGTAAACTCATGACACAAAAAGATGAAAGGAAGTATTTAAATATTTTAAATAAATGATCTTTTGGTTATGGGGATCTTTTTTCCCCATTCATGCATTTGCACTGGTTTCAGATAGGAACTCATGGCCTTTCCTTTCAGGGGTAAATTAGGAGGTTATCAGAACTGTGGTACATGGAAGGGATTCCCCCTTCCTGAGGTTCCTATCCTTATCAGGTTCCCCATGGCTGTTATTTAACAGAATGGAATGTAAAAATTAAAGAAACCCAACACCCAAACTGCTAGGGTTTAAATAATCCATCCATTATTTTGTCTGTCTCTCTCTGGCTAGGGAAGAAGTGCTGGAAAACAAACTCTTTATAACAGACATACCTGTGGGGTGTCATGTCCTTGAACATGCTCTTGGTGTGGCTGAGTCACTGTACTAAGTGATACTTGCTGGTTTACAGGTGCTGCAGCAGAACTCTTAGAAGCCACCTGCTTCTGGACAACTGACTCTGCTGATAACACAGATGCCTGGCCCACTGACTGCTGCTGAACATATGCTGGCTGTACCGGTGAAAGGGCAAATGACTGGTTACTGTCAGCTGGCTGGAATGTGTGAGACTGCTGGAGGAGACTAGCACTGTGCAGTAGCCCTGACAGTTCTGGTGGTTGTTGCATTGAATATGCTTGTTCCAGCTGTTCCGGCACAGAAGATACAGTCTGTAACATGTTTGGGACAGACTGGGGGATTGCGGCTTTGAGTGGCTGAGGAAAAGGATGCTGGCTTAACTCCTGGAAAGGAGGCTGTGGCTGCATTTGTGATATAAAAGATGGCTGAGATGGGACAAAAGGAGCCTGCAGTCCTGACTGTTGTCCTTCTACAATTCTGTGTACCATGTGAGGAGGCTGTAGCTGCTGGTGCACTATGCCAGAATCTTGCTGTACCAGATATACCGGCGGCTCAGGCTGGTGCTGCTCAGAAGAATAGGCATGGACTTCCATTGGCTGAGCTGAGCAGAGTGGCTGTTCCATGCAGCCAGTGTCACCATCCTTCATCATATATAATGATTGCTCAGGAGAGTGCACACCAAAACTTGGCTGATCTGTGACCTGCACTGCTAAGTGAGCCTGCTGCACCTCTGGAGGGTGAGCAAGATATGTTGGGGGCTGGGTTATGTATGCTGCCCGCCCTTGGTAAAAAGGCTGAACTGGATATGTTGGTGGATCCAAGGGCTGCCCTGAATAGACCCTGGGAGCTGCATAAACCCGTTGCTCTGGACATGGAGGTTGATCTGAACCCTGTACTGTGTAAGTGACATGCATCTGACATGCAGCTTGCTCTAGGCCCTGCAGCTGGCTTGTTGGCTGAATTTGATGTGTCAGCTGCTCTGCAGCTGGTAGCTGGTGTGGGAGCTGTGGCGGGTATATTAGCTGCTCTTGGCCTTGCAGCTTGTATTGTGTTTGCACAGGGTAAGCCACCTGTTCTGGAGTTGAACCTGAGAGCTCAGCCGGCTGCTGCTTTTCCATGTCTTGCTGAGTCCCAGCTGGCAAGTGCTCTATGGAGCTGGCATGGAGAACAAACTGCTCCTGTTTCTGCTGTTGCACAGGCAAGTGAAATAACATCTGCTGTGTTACACAAGGATGTTGATCTGTGGATTGGTGCATCTGAACAGGCTGCTGTTCTTGCTGGGGCAGGGAAGCCTGTGCCAAAGTATCTAGGGGCATTCCTGGATACTGCAGACCCTGCTGTGTTGGTGCCATAGTCTGTGGTATGGAAGACACCTGGTGAACAGACATAACTTGCTGCGGCTGCTGAACGGGACCCATCTGCTGAGGTTGCTGGAAGGAGATCTGCTGGGGAACTTGCGGAGACTGCTGAATGGAGCCCAGTTGTTGTGGAACTTGTGGGGACTGGTGAATAACTGCTGCCTGCTGAAGTTGCTGGACAGATGCAACCTGCTGAGGAACATGCTGGGGCACCTGCTGTGGCTGCTGTACAGATGCCATCTGCTGAGGTATCTGCTGCGGCTGCTGCATCAATGACACCTGCTGGCCCTGTTGCATGGAGACCACCTGCTGGGGAACTTGCTGGGGCTGCTGTGTAGCCACCAACTGCTGAGGAATCTGCTGTGTAGATGCAACCTGCTGCGATGCTTGCTGACTCTGTTGCACAGGTGCCACCTGCTGGGGAACTTGCTGGGGTTGCTGAGTGGGTATGACACCTTGTGAAACTGCCTGGAGTGGTGAAGAATTAGTGAGGCCCTGCCCTAAACTTTGTATGCTGCTGACAAACTGAACTGAAGGCTGCCCCTGTAGCACAGGTGAATGACTAGCAGGCACCAAGTTGGCAGATGGATGCTCTAGTTCCACCGACACTGCAGTAGCTGAAGCCTGGTTCCCAATTCTAGCAGTCGTCAACTGTATGTTCGTTGACAGGTTCTTGTTCACCATCTGTGGAACAGGTATAGTCTGAGGAGAAGTGACTGTCAAGATCTGCTGAGGAACGGCCATGATGGATCCATTCAATGGCTGCCCCTCTGCATTGTAGGATACCTGTGTATCTGGAGGCTGGCAGGGAAAGAAAGGAGATTAAACTGATGATCTTTGCAGTAAGATTTACTCTACAGAACCTCTCTTCATGCCCAGCAGAATAACTTTAGAATACCATCGCCATTTTACAGGCAGCATTCAGGTCAGGCTGTGCAAGTTAACAGCAGCCTGTAACACTCCATCACCCTGGCAACACACAATGAATGCTCTAAAATGACAACCTGATATACAACTTATATGTAGAGCTGCTATTGTTATTATTATTATTAATTATATTTCTATACCACCCATAGCCAAAGATCTCTGGGTGGTTCACAACATTGAAGTCCCCCATCCAGATGCCAACCAGGCCTGACCCTGCTTAGCTTCCAAGATGAGGCATGATCAGGCCCTTCAGGCTACATGGAAGCACCTCAAAATGATTTCAGCAGCACTTTAGAAGCCAAACTATTGTTACATAGAAACATAGAAACAGAGCAAGTCAGAAGGAGCCTCCCGGGCAATCTAGTCTGACCCCCGGCTCCAGCCGGCTCCGCTCATGACATGCCCACCATGTGCATGTCCAGCCTGTCTTTGAACACCCGCACCGATGAGGCCTCAACCACCTCCCGTGGAAGCCCATTCCACACCCTTGGTGTCCTGACTGTCAGGAAGTGCTTCCTGGCATCCAAATGGAACCTTGGCTCCCTGAGCTTTGCTCCGTTGGAGCGCGTCCTGCCTTCCTCTGCAGGGGAGAACAGGTCTCCACCCATCTCCGTGTGAAATCCCCTCACATACCTGTATGTCGCCAACATATCCCCTCTGAGTCTCCTCTCCTCCAGGCTGAAGAGACCCAGTTCCCTCAGTCTCGCTTCATACCCCATCTCCCGCAAACCAGCCACCAGCCTTGTGGCCCTACGCTGCACTGACTCTAACCTGGCTATATCCTTCCTGTAAATGAGGGACCCAAAACAACACAATACTCCAGTTGCAGGCGCACCAGAGTCGTATAGAGTGGTAGTAATACCTCTCTCAATCTAGAAGCCATACTTCTGGCTATGCAAACAAGGGTGGCGTTCGCTCTCTTGGGCACCGCATCACACTAATGACGCATGTTTAGTCTGCAGTCAACCAGTACCCCGAGGTCCCTTTCACAAGTGCTGCTCTCCAGCCACTTGTCACCTAACCTGTACTTATGACAGCTATTCCTATGCCTCAAGTGCAAGACCTTGCACTTATCCACATTGAACGCCATCCTGTTGTTTCCTACCCACTTCCATTGCCTGTCCAGATCCTTTTGGATCTGGAGTACCTGCTCCTCAGTTGTGGCCGCTGTTCCAGTTTTAGTATTGTCTGTGAATTTGATCAGCAGACTGTTCACCCCTTCTTCCATGTCGTTAATGAAAAGATTAAACAGGATCGGCCCCAGGACAGAGCCCTGGGGGACCCCGCTTGTCACTGGCTGCCACCCCGATGATTCCCCACTAATGGTTACCCTCTGCTTTTGGTCAGTCAACCATGCCCTAATCCACCGGACAGTGCTTTGGTGTATCCCAAAACTCCTCAGTTTCTCAATCAGGATATCATGGGGCACTTTGTCAAAGACCTTGCTGAAATCCAGGTAAACCACATCCACTGCATCCCCTCCATCTAGCCATCTCAAAACCTTGTCGTAGAATTCACAAGGTTTGTCTGGCAGGACCTGTTTTTGCCGAAGCCGTGTTGTGTGGCTGTCAGCCTCCTTTCCCTATCTAGCATCACTAGATCTCTCTCTATTATGAGCTTTTCCATTGTTTTTCCTACAATGGACGTAAGGCTAACTGGTCTGTAATTCCCCATGTCCCTTCTACTACCCTTTTTGAAAATTGGGACCACTGATGCCATCCTCCAGCCATCCTCCAGTCCTCTGGAACTTCACCCGTTCTCCATGAGGTCTCAAAAATGGAGGCCAGCAGGTGTGAGAGAACCCCTGCCAACTCTAAGTACTCTCGGATGTAACCCATCAGGGCCTGGCATTTTTGTAATGTCCAATGCCCTGAGGAGCCCCTCGACTTCAAGGGGGGTGACTCTAATCAGTGCCCCTAAGTCCCCAGCCTCATCTAATCTCCTATACGGATCTCCCCCGTCCTGCTTTGGGGAGAACACAGAGGCAAAATAGTCATTTAGCATCTGTGCCTGTTCCCTCATATCAGTCACTGGATCTCCTTCCTCCTTATTTAGTGGTCCCACTACTTGTCTCCCCTTCCTATTTACATGCTGAAAGAAGCCCTTTTTGTTGCTCTTGATATCAGCCTTAGCTTTGCGAAGAATCCTTCTGCAATGGGCCTCCTCCCCCGGATATCCTTTTGTCCATTTGCCCCAGTACCCATTTCCTATGGAGATTCCTCTTTTGTCTAATCCCTCCAAACACTTCCTTTCCCATCCATGGCAGCACTCTCCTTCGCCTCCCCACCTTACTGACTAGAGGTATCGTCAAGGCTTGCACCTCCAAAACCTCCCTTTTGAGTGCCATCCACCCCTCAGCTCGCTTGCCTTCCAGTAACCTATCCCAGGAGACTTTCCCCCGTCTAGCCTTCAGTTGGCCCTCTTGAAGTTCCAGCTCCTAGTGCTCGACCTGCTGCACATCCCCAGTCCCCTGATCTCAAAGCAAAGGATGGAGTGATCACTCGCATCCAGAGCTCCCCTAATCTGTACTTCATCTATCAGCTCCTCCCTATTGGTCAAGACCAAGTCAAGGATGTTCCCTCCTCCTCATCTTTCGGACCCTCTGTCTGAAAAACCCTCCCTCTATAGCTTCTAGGAAGCAACGTGACCTGGCTGTCACCACTGAGTGAGTCTCCCAACTAAAATCTGGGAGACTGAAATCTCCCATAATTACTGTGTCTCTCCCCCGAGATATCCATAGAATCTGGTCTGTCAGGACATCATCCAGGGTCTCAAGTTGACCTGGAGGGTGATAACATACCCCCACTGTCAGGTCTCTTTCCCTGTCAAGACCCCTAAGTTTCACCAAACTGCCTCTACTGAATCCCCATCTGTGCTGCATTCTATCTCACTGCATCCCTTCCCTGACTTATAAAGCCACGCCCCCACCTCTCTTTCCCTTCCTGTCCTTTCTAAAAAGGTGATACCCTTCTATGTTCGCATTCCAGACTTGCCTTTCATCCCACCAAGTTTCTGTGATTCCCACCAGGTCATACCCTCCTATTCCCAGGAGAGCTTCAAGCTCTTCCTGCTTATTACCCATGCTCCTAGCATTAGTGTACAGGCACCTCAGCTCCTTCCCACCGCTTCCTTTCCTTGGAGTCCCCAGCCTCCTCCTTCCTCCCATCCACCCTGATACCTGGCCCCTCTCTGTAGGAGTCCTGTCAGTCCCTGCAGTACCTTTAAAACCCTGCTCCCAGAGCCCTGATCCTCTCCCCACACTTGTCCAGTGCAGACATGTTTCTGGGGGGCCTGAACCCCGCCCCCCCGGCTCAGTTTAAAGTCTTCTGGACGAAGCTCACTAGAGCATCTCCAAAGAACCCTTTTCCCCATTCTCGTGAGGTGTAACCCATCCCTTGCCAGAAGTCCATTGGCAAGAAACCAGGTGCTGTGGTCGAGGAACCTGAAGCGTTCCTTCTGGCACCAAACCCTAAGCCAGTCGTTCACCTCGGAGACCCTCCTGTCCCTTCCTGGCCGAAATCCCCAGACTGGCAAGATTGATGAGAAGCCTTTAGCTCCCTGAGTTTCTTTCCCAAGGCCTTGAAGTCCCTGGTGATCCCAACCACACCCTGCCTGGCCACATCGTTTGTGCCCACATGGATCACCAGGAGCGGCTGGTGACCCCCGGAGCGAACAAGACGCTCCACTCTGTCCTTCACATGCCGGATGCGTGCGCCCAGCAGGCAGCAAACCTCCCTTGTCTCCAGGTTAGGGCGGCACACCGCCGCCTCAGTGCCCCTCAGCAGGGAGTCCCCAACAACAATCACCCGCCGTCCTGTCTTCCCGGTTGTGGTGGGCGGCCGTGCCCTGGCCCTCACCACTCCTGCAGTGGCCCCCTTGCCGCTTATGGTCCCAGGCTGGGGGTCCTGCTGGTCCCCCAAAGCCTCATCAGCCCCAGCCTCCCCAAGCAGAGAGAACCTGTTTCCCAGCTCCAGTTTGGTGCCAAGAGAAGGAGGAGGCCGTGTTGGCCTCCTCCTCCTGTGGGTGACATACCTCCATGTCTCCTCGGCTGCTCCTCCTGTGGCCTCTCCCTCAACCCTCTGTCCATAGCAGGGCTGCTCCCGGCGGGCCTGGAGAGCTCTCTCAGCCCTCAGGCACCTCACCTCCTCTAGCAGGACCACCAGCTTGCACCTAGGGCAAGTGTATCCCTGCCTCTCCTGGGGGAGAAGGGCGAACATGTCACAGCTGTCGCAGCAGACAGCAACACCTGTGACTTCCGCCAAGGCCATCTCCTGGTCTGCCATTGGGAACCCTTCCGAGACCCTACCTTGGTCCCCCGCCTTGCCTGTCCTACAGTACCCTTCACTTGTCCGGTTCTCCCAGACAAACCCCCACACACAAACACACACAAGGATAAAATAAAATGTAAATTGGAGGAAAAACAAAGCACAGCACCAAAAACAAAAAAACAAACCCCCCCAAAAAAACAAAGAAAAACAAAGCAATCAAACAAAACGCATTTTCAAGTGTAGCTTGCTTTAAATCTAGGTATCCTTCCTAGCCAACCCTTGATGTTATTCACATTGTTACCTCAGCTCTTAAGACTGTACCACCAATACATGAGATTTCTCCTGACTGACTATGCTAACTTGCATCCAGCTCAGTCTAATAACGGCCTGGCAGGGTTACACTGCGATCCTTTTCAGCAGCAGACGCTAATCCCGAGTAATAAAAGGATCCAAAGAACAACTTCATCTAACACTATTCATGTTTTTAAAGCAGCATGCTTTAAACTGTCTGCCTTTGTGCATACATGTGCTAAAAAGGCATCCATGAGAAGCTGATTAAGAACATGGTGATGCACTTAAGACCAAATAAATCATTTAAAGTAGTGCTGTGTACTGCTCGCTTTTCTACTGCAAAGTGCTGTCAGACAAGTGAAATTTGCAACACAGAAACACCCTGATGTAAGTTTTTAACTCATCTTCCCCTCTAGTGCCACAACTCTTGTGCCCCCTATCAGTGCTTCAGGCCTACCTCAGAAAGATTGTTCTGGGACCTTTGAGGGTGAAGAAACTTCTTGGGGAGGGGATAGTTTCAGCAGGAAGGGCACAACTGAGAGAAGGGGTAAGTATCTCCTCTACCACTTTTTCATTGCAAATTACACTCTCTTGAGGATCCTTGGCAGTGTAAAAATGATCATCTGGCTAATGTTATATGGAACAATGTTGGAACATGTGGTCTGACTCTTAGTGAAAAGCAAAGCTCCAGCACTTCCTTCAATGCTTGCTGCCATTTTGTGAATTTCCCCACCTCTATCTGCAATCTTTCTTTAATAGTTTATGCTGGGGAGCAAAATTCACACATCCAGTTCCCATGCGACTTCTTTTGGCAGCATGCATCTAGACATATAAAGAACAAGAATATTAGCTGAGTTCTTTCCCACTTTTGCCTTGTCATATGAAGCAACATAGAAGGGTATTGTTCAATGGCTAAAATGAGTTCATGGGTACTCAGTGATTATTTGGAAATCTGTCTGTTTGCAAGACAGATCATTGCTAAAGGTACTAACCATCCTTGGTGTGAACTGCTGAACTGCAACAGGGGAGGTCTGGGCTTGTGGAGCTGCAGGGGGTGCCAAGGTATGGGTAGGTGGAGCTGAAGGCTGATTCTGGATTAGTGATAAAACATTGGGGTGGGCTGCATTCGTTGGCTGCTGCTGCACTTGAACCTGTATAAAGAATAATTAATAGACTGTTCTTAGAAATATGAAGTGATTGTCTGTGTTCCAGCTGCCCTGGTCTCTTCTGCCCTGTTTGCAGCCTCCTGTGGCCTATTATCTGGACAGAATGAGACACACTCCTGAGACACATTCCCTATAGCACAAACTGGTTAACCAAAGGTAATCCACAAAGCAAAATACTGTTACAGCATTAATAGGAAATATAAGGAGGTGTTTCAGTCCATCTACTGTACCTTTCATTAATGAACCTATGAAAGATTAATCCAGTTCAAGAGCCTTTTAGATTTTTTAAAAATCAATTTTAGGTTATTAAGAACCAGTGTGGTGCAGCAAATGTTGCTAGAGCATGACAGGTGAGATTCGAATTCAAAATCTTTCTGAAAACATTAGCTCTTGAAGTGGCCTTAAATACACGATTTACCTTTGGAACTCTAGAGTTCAATGTTAGCCAAGTTTTAAAGACATGGGCCCAGTTCATATGCCATGCCAACCTACAATGTTTGTAATTAAGTAAGTACATTGTGGATCGTAAAGTAGCATGATGGCATGCTGCTTTCTGCAGAACCCAAGGTTTTAAAAATGCATGAGCTGTTGTTACATGAGATTAAGGTTACAGAAAGTTTGTTTTTGAATTCCTGTAATGCAAATAGTTGGAATGTAGAGTTTGATTAAAAATGTGTCTCTATTTTTTATTCCTCATTAATTATAGACATAAATGCATACAAATAGATTGAATAAGGTTCAGCAACTAGAGCTTTCTACATTTGTTACTGAAAAACCCTACCACAAACATTTGTCCCCTACAGAAAGACCTAGAGAATCACTGGTAGGTGTTTTCCTCCTCTCATACAAACGCACACACTCAGGCAAGCAAACATACCACCCAGCCAGTTTGGGAATCATTGAGTTAAGAGTGCCTCATGACTCTCTGGCCCACTGACAATTTTCAGGTGAAAAGTAAATGCTGCAAAAATTGTGGCACATGCAGCTGGGAAGAAATTCTAGACATCTTTGGTGCAGATAAGGTTTAACCAGAATTTTTTTTTGCCATTGCCAATATATTCTTTGGAACAGCCATCTAGTATTCTAACAGTACTCCTACCTGCTTGTTGTTCAACCCCCATAAAAAGCTAGGAACATTGCTCTTTGCTTAAAATATGCTGGAAAAAGTCAAATTATGTCTCTAATCTACAGCCTATCTGCTTCTATTTACTTACAGACTGTGTCCTTACAGGCACCTAGCTGAAATAAATTGCAATCAGGAAGTTTTAACACCCCTTTAAACCCACAAAAATGGGTTTCAGGTAAGATTTTAAAAGTCAGAAAGCTGATTATGTATTTTAAATATTTGTTTGCTTTCCAAAATGGTTGATCAGAATAGCTAATAGGGCTGTCTTATACAAGAAGCAGAATGTGGATGCAGAATGGACAGTGGAGATAAGAAGTCACATTTTGAAATGCTTTTGTATATGAAAACTCCATGTAAGAAATTTTAATTTATGTTTGTTGATTTATATTCTATTAAACTCAAGATTCCTTACAACTGTTGAAAGTTTTTATGTAACTCACAAGCTGACAAGTTCCTGCACCAAGTGTTCAGAACTTCAAACAACCCCCCTTGGCTCTCTAGTGGCCCATAAGAGGACATGTCTCTTATGACTCTCTTTTTTCCAAGCACTGATTGTTGACATACTAGTTTTTGTGCAGCTTTTTCCTTATACAGAAGGTTGAAATCCCTCTCCCAAAGCTTTCTTACCATTAGTAAGAGCTTTAAGCAAAAATGTGTTGATATTTTTGCCCCCTTCCCTTTTGCCTTCAACTCTGTCCTCTACTAGAATGCAACTCCTGAGAGCTTCTCCAAAATGGAATTTGGCCCTCAAGCTGAAAAACATCCTACAACCCCCTCCTGCGTTAACAGAGCTTGGCTGAATGATAGAATAAAACAAGACTGGTGCTTTCTATCTCTGCATTCAACACAATTACAATAATCTATGCTGAAACTCAATACAACTATCTACACAGAAAAGACACCACCATAACGTAGCAGTATTATCAGACCAGGTATTTAAGAAAATTATATATCTTACCCCTGTCGTGGACTGGTAATGCCCCACCAGCTGCTGAGAAGTATAGATATGCCCTTGAACACTGTTGTCAGCTTGTGAGAGGTTGAGGGCTTGCTGGGTGCCTCTCATCTGTTCTGAAGAGAAGGCCAGGCTATGTTGGCTGGAGGTATCTGACAGTATAACTGATCCTGTCCCTTTTTCAGATAAACTGTCAGCTGTTTCAGTGTTAGAAGACAGAAAAGACTGAATATTAGTTCTAATACAGTCCCACTCCTCCCCACCACTGCCATATGTAAACACACACACGTGTGTGTGTGTGTGTGTGTGTATTAAAGCAAAATGCACCATCAAACATGCACCATCTACTAGGATCAGACATTTCCTCTAGAAATAACACAGAAAACATGAGACTACTTTCTAGAAGGGGGGAGGAAAAATTGGCTCAGACACTTTTTTTAAAAAAAAATAGCAGCATGTTGCTGCTAGCTGGCACCAGTAACCTTTTCACTTGCAACATTAGAAGCTGCCTTATATAAAGTCCAGTTCAGCATTACCTAGACCACAAATGGACAGCTTCTGGTCCTTCAAATGTTTTGGCCTACAACATTCATGATTCTTCAGCATCAGCTAGGGCTGATGAGAGTGGTAGGCCAAAACATCTGGAAGGCCACAAGTTGCTCACCCCTGCTCTACACAGACAGACAATGGCTCCCCAGGTTTTCAGACAAGAGACTGAATCTGGGACCTTTGGTGTGCAGAGCATGCACTCCACCATGGAGCTACACTAGCCCCAAACCTCTTTGGACTGTTAGCTTATGTTTCTACTATGATCTGATGCAACAGAGTAGACAGGATGTTGAGCTTAGAACAGGGTTCCAATCCCCAAAGAAGCCATAAAGTTCATTGTGTTAGGCTCTCCTAGCCTAATCTAACTCACAGGATTGTTTCAAAGACAAAATAAGAAAACCCTGCCTATCAGAATGGCATTCTATACAGGCTGAGATATACCAGGCTATTTAAATTCTAGAGCCTAGGTCTTTTGATCAAGGAACCAAAGCTTTTCACTGAACTCTGCTCAGCTCTGCCAGTAACACCAACACACCACTACGTCTGATTTAAAGAAAGGATGTAATCTTTATGAAGCCTACCTGCCTTCCTTTCTGTGTTGGTAGAGAAACTGTGACCCTCCAGTTGTTCAAGTGCAATTCCCATCAGCCCTTGTTAGCAGAGGCTATGGCAAGAGACCATGGGAGTTATACAACATCTGGAGCACCACATATTCCCCATTCCTACTACACTGCAAGGGCTGCATCCTTATTTTGAAAACAGAGCTAACTGCAAAGTAATCAAATCATATGCTAATCGAATACTCTGGGGAAGCAGAATACCAAAAATGAGGGTTAGATCCAGTGGTGTCATTCTACAGACAGAACTGCTTCTATTGACAAAAATGGGAGGGGGTGATTCCCCTATCCTCCCCAGATCCCTACATGCCCTCAAAATCCGCCACAGAGCACTGGGGAAACCTCTGGAGCAGAATTTTGGGTGACACAGAGTTTCAGGGTAAAGGAGAGAGGAACAAATTTAACTAGTGAACTCTCACTACTGTGGTGCTAGATTTAACCGTAAGTCTTATTTGCAACATAACATTAGTATGTATTATGAATAATCAGATGCATTATTCTATAATAATTGTACTAATACTTGAAATTGGAGCATTTCAGTGGTTTCATGTTGAATGAAGACCAGCAGAGAAGAGGAGAAGCTGGCAACTCAAAATCATATTAATCTTCTGCAAGTTGTTTTTTCCCCTGTATGATAAAAGATTGTATTCCTAATCACAATGCATGGGTGTGAAAGCTGGATGGTGAAGAAAGCTGACAAGAAGAAAATTGATCCATTTGAAACAGAGTGCTTGAGGAGCCTTTTGTGAATATCCTGGACTGACAAAAAGGCAAACAACTGGGTCCTAGATCAAATTAAGCCAAAACTTTTCCTAGAAGCAACAATGACAAAACTGAGCCTATCATACTTTGGACACATTATGAGAAGGCAAGACTCACTGGAGAGGACAATCATGCTAGGAAAAGTTGAAGGCAGAAGACAAAAGGGAAGACCAAGTCTGAGATGACTTTATCCATAAAGGAAGTCACAGCCTTGAACTTGGAAGAGCTGAATGGAGCTGTCATAGAACAACTTTTTGGAGAGTTTCAGTCATACAGGCCCTTGTATCTTATCTCCTAGGGAGAAAGCAGCTGCATTGGACAGCAATTCTGAGCAGTCAAACAGCTGAGAAATAAATGTTTAACAGTGCCTTTCTCCTCTCACTGGCTACCTCTCAGGTAAAAGAAACATG
Organism: Varanus komodoensis; assembly: GCF_004798865.1. NCBI lineage: Eukaryota > Metazoa > Chordata > Lepidosauria > Squamata > Varanidae > Varanus > Varanus komodoensis. The sequence continues at coordinate 841,992 of NW_025335972.1, forward strand.
GAACCATACCTAAAGTGTAGTTCCACTCTAACCTATACAAGAAGATTCCTACTTGCCAATGAAGTGAAACATTTCTAAACAAATGGTCGAAAACCACTCTGACCGTATCTACTCAGCTACTGTTGTTGTTCTCACATAAAAACTCAAAAGACCATTGCACAAATTAATGTACTCCAGGGAAGTGGGTTAACATGAGCTTCAACAAGTTATAATGTATATGCATTTGCCAACAAAGTAAACCAGTCATGGAAATAAATGCCATAATGTATATGGCATTGGTCAACAATGCAAACTAGTCACAACCACAGAAATAAGTCACAGTTTACACACTAATTACTGTCTGATGAACTAGTGAATAACTAACCCATGAGGCTAATAAAGCGTTAAGGAAAGACATTTGGCAGAACAATAACACCACAGATTTAGGAAGACAGACTGTACTTAGCTGCTCATTACCAGTGAGGGAGGAGCTGTGCTGCATTTGTTGAATGGTCTGCTGTCGGACGTGTTGATCAACCTCTGTTTCCTCACATTCAGTCTTGCTTTGCTGGGCAGGAGTGCTGAATGAGGAGCCCTGAGGCTGGAGTAATGGTAGTCCACTTGGCAGCTTGCTTTGAGAGTCCCTCCTCTCCTCCAGGGAGCTCACCTGCCTTCGTTCCCTTATCTTCTTGATCAGGGCAATACGATCCCGGATGGATTTAGCTACAGCTTTGGAGTCACTTTCATGGAAGAATCCTGACTTAACCTACACATTCAAAAAAGCAGAGGGCAGTTAAATATCATTCTATTTTTCCTATCAAGAATCCATATGTGCTTAATTATGTTATGTTATTAGAGTAGGTACCAGCAAGAGACCCTCCCTCTTGCTGGCACCTACTCTAATCCATCCCATTGTAATGGACTTGCATAGACCATTTATCAGAGAACTATCAGACCCTTTATCTAGAATGTCAGACTAAGAACAAGACACTCGCCCTCAAATTTAAACGCTGCTACATTTTGGATATAGGTTATCAAATTAAGCTCTAATAGATTAAATAGATCAATACTAGGGAGTAGTCATGTAGCTGTTCCAATATAAGTATCTTACACTAAATTTCCCCTGGAAAACTTTACTTTCCCTGCTTTAGATGTTTTGAGAGTATAATTATTATTCTAGAACGTTTGATAATTGATTTAGCTTGTTAGAGGGTGTGAGATAGAAAAAAGATAAGCCTTAGCATCACCATATTAAAGTTCTAGATAGAAAGTACAGACCTCACTGCCAATCCTACTCTAGTGTAACAGATTATCAGGAAAACATTTATAAAGTACAAAGGAGTTTGTGCTACATACTTGAAGTATCCATGAAAGAATTTCAACTAAAGGACATGCCTGGGGACATACCTGGTTCACACATAAAACTAACACATAGTTTGTTTAGCCTATAGCGAACCCAGGGGTTCTTCCCTTACCCTGTTTGGCAGAAAACTATAAAAGCCATGTTTTTATGATTCAATACACTGAATAGATTGTTTCCTCCTATTTCCTGATCTTTCCTTGTATCACACATGTCTCTGTGTTGCTACAGTGTTGGCTTGGGTTTTTAGCCATTATTCCTTTCACCACTGTAACCTGGCAAAACAATGAATAACCTACAGTTCTGAGTTACCATGTAATGAAAACCAACAGTTTAAACAACTCAGATTTCACAACCCAATAGCAAACAATGGGTTGTCTTTCTGAGTTACTCATGGCTAGCAATCTACGGTCTATTAGCATGGCTGGACTGCATATCAGAATGGAATAAACCATGGGTTAAATAATACATGGGCTGGTGTTACGTGCAAACCAGGTCATGGATTATATTTTCAAGTAAGTGGGATGATGATTTATTACAGTGGTACCTTGGCTGACGAACTTTATTGGTTCTACGACTCTGGTCGTGACCCAAATTGGTTGTGAGCCAAGTCAAATTTCCTCATAAGATTCAACATAAATAAGGTTAATTAGTTCTGTAACTAATTTTTTTAATCAGAAAAATCTGAAGCAAAGTGACAAAGAACAACAGAGATCACAGTCATCTCCCCTCTCCAAGCACGATCGCAGCCATCCCCCTGCCCCCGCATGTCCGCAATTGCGCCTGTGTTCCCTACATGAGAATGACAGCAATCGCGGCCATAGATGTGCGCAATCACTGTCACGGTCAGGCAGGGAGGATGGGCGCAATTGTGGCCATCTCACCCCCTCCAAGCACGACCACAATCGCACCCATGTAGGGAAGATGGGCACAATCGCAATTGTCACCCAATGCGAAGTTCACGACCCGAGGCAAAATTTTACTGAAATTTCTGTTCGCGACCCGATTTGGTTGGGAACTGAGGCCTTCATGAGCCGAGGTACCACTGTACCCCCCAATAGCCAGAGTTCTCTGGTAAGGTTAAAGGTAAAGGTTTCCCTTTGACATTAAAGTCCAGTCATGTCTGACCCTAGGGGGCAGTGCTTATCTCCGTTTCTTAGCCGAGGGAGCCAGTGTTTGTCCACGGACAGTCTCCATGGTCAGCATGACTAAACACCAAAGTGCACAGAATGCTGTTACCTGCCCACCAAAGTGGTACCTTTTTATCTACTTGCATTTGCATGCTTTCGAACTGCAAGGTTGGCAGGAGCTGGGATGGAGCAACGGGAACTCACCCCGTTGTGCAGATTCAAGCCAGCAACCTTTCAATCAACCAGCCCAGCAGCACAGCGGTTTAAACCACTGCACCACCTGCATCCCTCTGGTAAGGTTACAAAAGATTAAAAACCTTAAAATACAAAAGATCATATAAAATCCATTTATATACAAAAATGTAAGCACTCAAAAGTAAATATCCTGGGACCAGGACTGCTGTAAAATACCAGAGGGTAGAAATCTTAACCTGGTGCTGAAACGATTACAACATTGATGCCAGGCAAACTCCAGTGAGGAGAGCATTCAGCTACTTAAGGGTCTCAGATGATCATCTAGCTTAGGTTCATACCAGGAGAGGCACGCCATCAGGCATTTAGGTCCTGAGCTGTGTAAGGCTTTATTGGTCAAAACCAGCACACTGACTTGGGCTGGGAAACATACAAGCAATCCAGTGCAAGCAGGCCAGATAATGGACCACGTATGGAATTGATCCCCATAATCAACCTGACTGTCATGTGTTTCACATGCTGCAGTTTCCAAAAGGCTAGCATCACAGAGTGCACTGAATTACTCTAACTTGGAGGTTACCGAACTGGAAACTACCACGGGCAGGTTACCTGTGTTCAGATAAGGACAGAGCCAGGCCACCAATCCAAGCTAACACAACTGAAGCTATCTGAGCTTCAAGTGACAATGATGACTCCAAGGGAACCTCCAAGCTACAAACCTGCTCCTTCAGGGGGAGTGCAGCCCCATCTAGAACAGGCTGAGTTCCTGAAGAACTATCCACCAGCAGCATTTCAGTTAGTTCTGGACTCAAATTTAATTTATTAGCCCTCATCCAGTTTGTCTGCATCAAATGATAAGACATTGAAACATAACCACTTGTTAGTTGTGCTGTCAAAGCAGAAGCTCTTGCCTGCCAACTGCTCAAAGTCACTACCCAAATCTAGCCAAAAAGAAAAAAGAAAAGAAGGAGGGGGGAACAAAACAAATACCCCTGAGCAGAACATTATAGTATCCTGTGAGGCAAGAATTCAAAGAACATCATTCCTAGCAGGTGGGTGGGTGATGGTTAAGCAATAGTCCCTTGCATGCATACACATATGCATACAAAGAGGTGAACAGATGCAGTGCTATGACTCTTTTCTGTATCATCAGCTGTTACTTGTCAGGCTGCCATGCAGTCAAATGTTTTGTGAAAACAAAACCAAGGCAACAAGTGAGGAAGAGTGAAGAATCTACAGTACAAACAGATAACATGGGCAAAGACGATAGAGGAAACATAGCCATAAAAGGAGGGAAGGAAGATACTTGGCTACATTTATACAATATCTTAATCATTCGTTGCCTGGTTTATCAGCAGCATATTGTAACTGAGTATAATAGTTCCAACCCTGATGAAATCCCAGCTTCATGAAGCTTCAGAAGCCATGTGGGAGAAACTGCTCATCCCTGGTTTCTTATCTGATCATATGATCCTCCTCAGTTTGTACAAGTATCCTGAAAATGTCTGTACAAGTACATTTCATGCCTTAAAAGTAAAGCCTCACTATCTCATTAGACAGAATGGATGCTCTTCATTAACAGCTATGATGACTGAATCATGCATTTTCATAACTGACAGAATGATTAATACATTAATTAAAAAAGAGCCTGCCCTCCAATAAGATTTATTAAAGTTACTTACAAACTAAAAGTTAGTAGCAAAATACAAAATTGCAAAAAAGAAAAATGCAAACACAGAAAAACAGTGTAACAGCAGATTATACATGTTGGATTCAACTATTACTTTTTCAGACTTCAGGGGAAAGGTGAAATGTTAGTGCATAGACACTCAACTTATGAACATCTCCTTGCATGTAGAAAACTAGAGAATCTAGAAGAGCAATTTCATGGGATGAGGGATTTGTTTCAGAAAATCAGATCCCACTCTTTCCTTGATCCCAAAGACTGCTTTTTAAGAAAGAAAGAAAAAACTGTGAAGACAGAACTTAAAATTTCATCCTAGTATGTTAGAGAAGGTTCTAGACTTGTATACTTTGGGGGGGGGGAATTGGAACTCAGTTGGGTTTACTCTATTTAATCCTGTTTAGAACTGCGCTGGAAAAAGTATTTCAACTTGTAAACCAATGCTACACAACATAGTTAAGATTTACCCTGCAAAAGACATTTGGATGGCAGCAACAATTATTTGTTTACTGGATTCATATCCCACTTTTTTCTTACAGTGAACTTAAAGTGGCCTACATCAGTCTCTTCCTCCTGCTGCTTTCAATAATATCCCTACAACAACCATGTGAGATAGGTTGGGCTTAGTGTCTGTGACTGGCCCAAATTCACCCAGATGGCTCCATGGCCGAGCAGAAGTACAAGTCAGTTTGCCTGAGTCCCAGCCCCACGCTCTTAACCACTACACCTCACTAGTTCTCCTGAATTTTGACAATACAAAGCTCAATAAAATAGACTGCAAAAGAGTAGATATAAAATGGTGCACAGCAAATGCCATGTCTGAAATGAGGCATGAGAAGTAACTAAAAATTCTGCCACATAATGGAAAAAATGGTAAAAGAAGCACTCACCATTTCACAAGACACTTCCTCAGGGACATCTATCTCCAAATTGAAACTGAACTCAATGGCTTCATTGTCTTTGTGTTTGCCTTTCAACTTCTTGGGGTCTTCCACCCAAAGCCTCAAAGCCAGGGAGGAATTCAATCCATCATCATCCTCTGCCAGTTCTACTCTGAGTCCAGTGTCTTCAGCAAAAAAGGCATGGTTCAAGAGGTCTTTAATGGACAGCCTGATGGTGAGATGTGAGAAATGACAGAGTGCATTTCATACCAGTGGTATAATGACAACTGGTGGCCTGCTCTTCACACAAATATTATACTTCCCTCAGGGCCCCTTTAACAGGAATTAAACCTATTGATTTCTTTTTTTAAAAAAACCCTCCCAGTGTGAGTTACAAATATTTAAAACAAGGACAACCAATAACTTAAATGCAGCATGTCCAAAACCTGAAAAAGACTATCAGCTAACAACTAATACAGCTGATACATTAACAGAAAGCTAAATGAAACAGAAAGACACTTTGTCTTCATAAAGGCAGATAAAAAAACTAAATAGATTTCTTGAGGAAGAGAATTTTAGAAGTAATGTATTCTACACACCATAGGGATATTGATTTAGGTTTGGATACAGAGAAGCATTAGTGGAAGAAAGTGGTTGGAAGATGATTTTCCTGTCCCAGCTCCCTGAAAGGTTTCTCCCACCCATGAAAAAGAGTCTTTAGTTGGTTTTCTATCAATCCCTTCTTCACTGAGCACATGTATTGCATTATAGCCCACCTGATTTAAGAAGGCGCTGACCTACAATGGCGGGTGAGAAAACCACTTTCCATCCAGCCCCAACAAACAGTGCTTCTCTGAATCTCTAGGGCTCCAATTCAGGAGTCTTTCAGAGGAACTAAGCAGACACCTCCATTTCACTTACCCCAAGACCATGCTACCAGTAAAAGACAAATTGCTGATAAAAACAAATAACCCTCCCCACAAAAGTCCAAAGTCTTTGTCTTTTCTTTAATAACCCATTGTAATTCTACTCCTTTTGCAGAAATTACAACACAAAATGAAGTAGTGCAGGATCCCAGTGCTTTAGAAAAGCTAGGAAGAACCAATTAACTCCTGCCTCTCTGTTTTAAATGATCAGCTCTCACACTCTTCCATGAACCAAGAATAGCCTTTCTAGGATCAAAGCTCATCTGTTTAAATATACACCAGAATGTTAATTCCTCTATTTTTTACTGGTTCCCTGGGCCTTCCACTTTCCTTTATATACAGTACCTCATGCACCCCAAACATTTTGAATACAAGCCAGGCAAATCCCAATTTAGCCATGTGATATACATTGTGAGAGCTTAATTTCCTTTGAGTTCAAAGGGGCTTATGCAGGTGCTTAGAAGTGCTATACACAGCAAGAATGCTTCACTTAATCAAGTCCTTTGTTACAAATGCCAGCAAACTCCTATTAAGAGAAAAAAGGCTACTTCTTAATTTATGGTGCCCAAAGCAACTGGAGGGGTACAAAATGGAGGACCTGCCTACCTTTCAGACTTGTTTTGCCGAATACATCCTTCAATTATTTCTTTCACCTCAGGGTCAGTCACCTTGTTAAAACTAGCAGGTTTAATGCCCTAGGAAAGAAGAGATGTGGTTGTTAATAGATAATACCCAGTAGGAGTTCTCCCTGATGCAGCTAGAGAGAATTATGGAAAATCCCCAATTTACAGTGGACCAAGTAGAGTTTTAAATAACCACACAAACACTGATCTGAAGGTTACTTGGAAGTAAGTCATACTGATTTCAGCCCAGCTGTCTTACAAACTGTGGCCATTATCTCCACCCCCTGCAATTTTGTTTGAAAATCCCAGCTATTGCTTCTAAATCAGATCAAGCTGGATATCCAGGCTTTATGCTACATTGTAAAAGGGATCAATATCCATTCTAAACTATTTGACTAATCTCTTCCTTTAGCTTTATCTGGCAATTCACACTCATGACTGTGCATGAAAATTAGCCTAATGAAGAAAAGCCTTCGATCCTTTTTTAATATAAATGAATATACAACATAGACTCTCCTGTAAAATTTTTTGACACAGTAGTGAGCATCTCAGTCCTCACTTTCCAAAAACATTTCTCTAGTATCTATTATCAGTTCCTAGAAGTCATAAAGACAGTCAATGCAATGTAGTAGCTACTCTAGTTACAGCACAGATAGGCAATCTGGTACTCTCCAGGTGCTTCAGACTACAATTCCCAAATCCAAGCTAGCTAGCTAGCTAGCTAGCTAGCTAGCTATTTAGTAAACTTCTATGCCGCCCCATTCACCGAAGCCTCGGGGCGGCTTACAACAATAAATAAATACATATAATCATATAAAAACAATATAATTGTAAACGCCCTGGCCAAGGATATAAAATCAATAAATAAGCTAACAATTAAATTCCGTTTAAATAAAAAGGTCTTGGCCTGGTGCCGAAAAACATATAACGGCAGACCTCTCTGGGGAGCACATTCCATAGATTGGGCACCACCACAGAGAAAGCCCTCCTCCGGGTACTTACCCTCCTAATATCCTTCACAGAGGGTTCCCGGAGAAGGGCCTCTCCTGCTGATCTCAAGGAGGGGAGGGCACGTATGGACATAAGCGCTCCTTTAGGTAACCAGGACCCAAGCCATTAAAGGCTTTATAGGTAATAAGCTAGTATGGGTAAAGGTTGGGAACTGTGGGAGTCATGGTCCAAATATCTGGAGTTTACTATTACTGAAAAACAGAGTTCAGTTAGTAACAGGGAGATCTGGATTTTACTCTCCACTCTGCTCACTGGCAGCAAAAACCTAAGCATATAACTCAGAAATATGTCTCACTGTATTCAATCGGCTTATGTTTTGAATTGTGCACTGGCTGACCTGGGACCAACTGCCATGTTGCCCTGAGCTTTTAGGAGAACAGGTAGATATAAAAATAACACTAAATAGGAACTCAATGGGAAGTTGTAAGGCAAAGTATGATGGAAGTTATATATCGGTCTCTTTTACAGGATTACTGTAAAAGACATGTAAGATGCTCTGAAATGGAAAAGTCTCTTCATAAATATTATTTTTCATTATTTTTATTAGAAAATTAAGAATGGCTTCTGAAAAATCTTTCCCAAACTACTTAGTATTATCAAAGTTTATTTAAAGATAAAGACAAATAGCTAAATTGTGTGTCTACTTATCTATATACAGCCTCATTTCAATACTTTCAAATCAGAATTTTTAAGCCCCCAGTTGTGAGCTGACCATCTGCCAGCAGAACAGAACCATGAATAAATGCCCACCTCCATCAATGGACATAGGAGGGTTGTAGCACAGTAGAAAGGAAGGGACATTATATAACAAGAGCAGAAGTCTGCTTGAGCTACACTGGATTTAAGCCTTTGAGAACATGTAATCTGAGAAAACAAAGACACTTTTGTTCTCCAAATGCTGAAAGGAAAAGGTATATTATCAAAACTGAACACTTTAAAAACACTCCCACAATTTCCAGCACTTTTGAGTGCATATATCTAGATATCTCTATATAACTTACAAATTATTACATAAATATAATATACCCATTGATGGCCACAAAAGAAAACTTGTGGTCTTCATCAAGGGTATATTTACTGTTAAGATGCAGCTGTTATACCAGATAAGTCACCACAAATCCTACATACGCATTCAGAACAAGATACGAGTATATCCATTTCCTAATGAATAAGCATAAATATTGCCATTGATTGTTTGGATACTCTGGCTAGCATGATCAAATAATCTATAATGTTAAACAATTAACATATATAAAATTAAACTGTGCAATGTCCAGAGGAAACCCTGCCCCACCCCAGTATCATGACAAAAGGAGAGGCAGCTGCTTCAAACAGTGGATTTTGGATGTTATCAAGCAGAACAGAGTAGCAAAAAAAAAAAGCTCAGCTCACTGGGCCCTGTGAAAATGAACAGCTGGGATACAGCATAGTAGCTCCTGCTCATGCCAATTTATGCAGAAGAGCTTCTCAACAGATGGTTGGGAAAGAGGTTTCCATTTGAATTTTCCTCCTCAAGCACCCCAATGTTTTGGACTAGTCCGTATGATAGGACTTTATAGCCAAGCGGAAGAATGCCAATATACGGAATAAGGTGAAAACTGCAACCAACTTGAGGATATGCCGTGCATTAGCCAGAGATGAAACATGTGCAGTGATGTCAGTGACATTTTTCTGTATGAATCAACACAGTTATCATTGGAGTTGCCAGTCTCATTATGAAAGAACGTGTCAGTTGGGAAGAAAAGATTGGGTAGGAGATTGACATTTGGTTGGCCCACTAGTGACTATTCAGACTTTGGACTGGGCAGCAACGAAAATCAAAAGATCTGGACAGACGTGTGGTTTGTTTGAGGAGCCTGTTCCATTTGACTTCTGGTGCAAGTTAGCAATCAAATAACAACCTAATTTACCTATTGTCCAATCTGAATGTCAAACAACACTTTAAACCCTTTTGGTGAACATAACATCTGAAAAGGACTGTAGGTGGCGCAGTGGTTTAAACCACTGTGCTGCTGGGCTGGTTGATCGAAAGGTCGCCAGTTCAAATCAGCACAATGGGGTGAGTTCCCATTACCCTGTCCCAGCTCCTGCCAACCTTGCAGTTTGAAAGCATGCAACTGCAAGTAGATAAAAAGGTACCACTTTGGTGGGCAGGTAACAGCATTCCATGCACTTTGATGTTTAGTCATGCTGGCCACATGACCACGGAGACTGTCTGCGGAAAAGCACTGGCTCCCTTGGCTAGAAACGGAGATAAGCACCGCCACCTAGAGTCAGGCATGACTGGACTTAATGTCAAGGGGAAACCTTTACCTCTCCATGGATCACTGCCTTGTCATGGTGAAGGGGCTTGTGTAGCTCAATGAAGCTATGAGCTATGCTGTGCAGGGCCACCCAACACGGACAGAACATAGCAGAGAGCTCCAACAAAACGTGATCCACTGGAGAAGGAAATGGCAACCCTCTCCAGTATCTTTGCCATGAAAACCCCATGAACAGTACCAAAAGGCAAAAAGATATGACACCAGTAAGATGAGCCCCTCAGGTCGGAAGGTGTCCAATATGCTACTGGGGAAGAGAAGCAGGTTGCTTACCTGCAACTGATGTTCTTCGAGTGGCCATCTGTGCAGTCACACATATGGGTACTGTGCCTGCGCAGTGCCTTTGGCCGGAAGATTGACAGCTAACGGTTTTTGGCGGGAAGCTCCGCTCCCCTCCCCCATAGCCTATAAAGAGAGGAGCGTCCGCCATTTGTTCAGTCTTTGATGACCGAATGTGCGCCCCCTTGTGGAAAAATTCTCAGTATGAGATAGGAAAAAAGGGATCGGTACCAAGAAAAAATGGGAAACTTTTGGTACCGATGAATGAGTCCACTCACCGACACCGAGCGGGGCCGGCAGGTGGGTTGTGTGACTGCACAGATGGCCACTCAAAGAACATCAGTTACAGGTAAGCAACCTGCTTTTCTTCGTCGTGGCCTCTGTGCATCACACATATGGGTAGATTAACAAGCTTACCATCAAAGGAGGAGGGAAGGTGTCCTCATTGTAGGACGGAGGAGAGTACAGCTCCACCGAAGGAGCAGTCCCGTCGAGCCTGAACATCGAGACGGTAGTGCCTGGCGAAGGTGCAAGGGTTCGCCCAAGTAGCGGCTCAGCAGACGTCATCGATCGGAACTCCGGATGCGAATGCAGAAGACGTAGCGACAGCTCTAGTGGAATGGCTTCGGGGAACTGTAGGCAGTTCGAGCTTAGCTAACTGATAGCACAAGATAATAGTGTGGACTATCCACTTAGAGAGCCTTTGAGGTGTGACTGGGTCACCCTGATCTCTAGCCAAATATTTAATGAACAGTTTATTGGATCGCCGAATAGACTCCGTTCGCGATCGATAAAAGGCTAAACAATGCTGAACGTCGAGGGAGTGCAAAGATCTTTCCAAGGGATTCGACGGCGATGGAAAAAAGGCAGGCAATACAATGTCTTGTCCTGTATGGAAAGGTGGAGACTTTGGGCAAGAAAGATGGGTCGAGACGTAAAACGACCTTTTCTCTGTGGAAGTTTAGATAAGGAGGGTCGATGCGGAGGGCACAAAGCTCACTGGCTCTCCGGGCTGACGTGACAGCTACAAGGAACACCGTCTTCCACGAAACTAATCGGAGATCCACAGTCGCCAAAGGTTCAAAGGGGGCCTTCATAAGGGCCTGTAGAACTACAGAAAGGCTCCACGTGGGCATAATCGGTCTAATCGATGGATTAAGAGTATACAGTCCTTTCAAAAATCTCTTGAGAATAGGATGAGAAAATAGGGATGATCCGTCGACTAAGCCACGGTAGTAGGCTATTACAGCCGTATACACTTTAATAGAAGAAGGCTTCAGTCCAGAGTGATGCAACTCCAGAAGGAACTGAAGAATTTGTTCAATTGATGAGACAAGTGGGGAGAACGAATGAGACTCGGCAAAGGTGGAAAACCGTTTCCATTTAGCCGTATATGACTTTCTTGTGGATGGCTTTAGAGCAGAGTCGATAATATGCTGAATCTCAGGGTGCAAGAGCATTGGATTCAAATTCGACAGGGTCTGTCTCGAACCGGATGGTACAGAGAGACTGTGGCAGTGAGAGGCACCTGCATGGCTGGATTCGAGAATCGGAACCGAAGCGGTCGAAGTGATCGTCGATACCGATTAATTAATAGAAGCTGTCGGATTCGAGGCTCTCGAATCCATCGTCAGCCCCAATGGAAGGTCATCATCGAATCCGCCACGCTGTCAGGTTCAATGAGAGCAAGTCCGGGTGACGAAGTGTGCCATCCATTTGCGTTATAAGATATGGAAGTGTCGGAAGATGAAGAAACTCCCCGCAGGAGATGTCGAGCAGTTTCGCAAACCACGTTTGACATGGCCACCAAGGGGCAACTAGTATCCCCGATGCACGGTCGCTCACTATCTTTGCTATGACCCTCATCAGAACAGGGATTGGAGGGAAAGCATAGAAGTTGATGTTGTCCCAAGGGATCATGAATGCGTCCCCTAGGGATGCTTGTCCGATTCCCGCTCTCGAACAGTAAGTCTCGCATACCCTGTTCCGTCGAGTAGCGAATGAGTCCACATCGGGGAACCCCCAGCGCCTGAAAAGGTGGTTGCGCGTACAAGGATCCAGTTCCCACTCGTGAGAAGTGAAGATGTGTCTGCTGAGAAGATCTGCATGCACATTGTCCGTGCCGGCCGGATGAACGGCCATCAGAGTAATGTGTCTCAGAATGCACCAGTCCCAAATTCTCATAGAAAGCCTAGCTAAGGTCGGTGACTTCGTCCCTCCTTGCTTGTTCAGATAAAAAACGGTCGCTATATTGTCCGAAGTTATCTGAACGACCCGATGATGAAGGAGGTCTTCGAAAGAACGAAGGGCTTTGAAGACTGCCAGCAGCTCTAGGAAGTTGATATGATTCTTGGACTCTAGACGAGTCCACGTTCCCTGGGTAGACAGGCCAGAGCATATCGCCCCCCATCCTAGGAGAGACGTGTCAGTGCCGAGAGTTATCGAAGGAGGTTGCGCCCTGAAGGGGACTCCCATCATGAGATTGGTTGGCTTCAGCCACCAGCACAGGGAGTGGAGCACGGAAGACGGGATCCGAATCCATTTCGACTGTGGGTCTCTTTGTGGATGATACACCTTGAAGAATAATTGTAGTGGGCGAAGCCGAAGTCTGGCATGTGGAACTACGGCAACTGTGGAGGCCATATGCCCCAGGACCCTCTGGATGGATCTCGCTGTAACCGTTCCCTCTCATCGAATTCGATGGATATGGCGAGCCAGAGTCCGCTGTCTGTCCTGAGGGAGGAAGGCTTTCTCCAACGTCGAATCCAAGCGGGCTCCAATGAAGGTGAGCGTCTGTGTCGGAAGAAGAGAAGATTTCTCTGTATTAATACGTAGTCCCAGACTATCTAGTAAGGTACGGGTTGTATGGATGGTGTCTAGGAGTTCTCTGGATTGCGAGACCAACAGCCAGTCATCGAGGTACGGGTAAATTTGTATGCCCTGAAGGCGTAGGAAGGCACAGACAGGAGCCACACATTTGGTAAAAATTCTCGGAGCTGAAGCCAGTCCGAAGGGTAAAACTTTGAACTCATAAAGTTGGTTTGCAACCGCAAAACGAAGAAAACGCCTGTAATTTGGATGAATTGAAATATTAAAGTAGGCGTCCTTCAGGTCCAGTGAGGCAAACCAATCCCCTCTCCTTAACAACGGCAAAATGTTTTGAAGGGTGGTCATACGAAACTTTCTCGGTATAATAAACTTATTCAAGTCCCGTAAATCCAAAATCGGACGTAAACCACCATCCCGCTTGGGGACCGTAAAGTATCTGGAATAGAATCCGTGGAGTCCGTCAGATGGGAATACTTGACGAATTGCTCCTTTAAGGAGAAGTTGATGTATTTCGTCGAGAAGTACCGGCGAACATGAAGTAGACCGGATCGGACTCGATGGAAGAACGATGTCGAATTCTATTCGATAGCCGTGTTGAACGATGGATAATACCCACCGGTCAGATGTGATGGACTCCCAAATGGGGAGTCGGCTTTGGAGCCGGTCCCCGGATGAGAGGGGGGTGGGTATTAGAGGCGCATGAGGAGTGGTTCGCCAGTCCCATCAGCGCTGCCTCCGATCGTCGAAACGACGGCGGCCCTGTTGGAAGCGCTGTTGGGGCTGAGGGCGGCGGCGCTGCTGCTGTTGTTGCTGGAGGTGTTGCGGCAGCTGTCTCTGTTGGTATGTCTGCCTGTAGGATGGCCAATTCCAGGACCACTTACGTCAGCTATGTGACTGGATCTCCATCCTGCGTGCCGTCATTCTTGACTCGTGCAGTTTCTTGAGTTTGTGGTTGGTACACAAATGGAAGCGTCCGGAACCATCAAAAGGCATCTCTTCTATTCGCCGCTTGGTTTCCTCCGGGAAATTACAATTCCGAAGCCATGTGTGTCTCCGGAGGGAAACAGCACCGACCAAGGCCCGGGAGTCAGTGTCCACGTGGTGACGTGCTGTGGACAACTGCTGCACCGCGACCAGCATGGCTTCTTTGATCAGGACCTTCGCAAGGTCACCCTGGTGGTCTGGAAGTGTGGAGGCAACGTTGTGGAGGCGCTGCATAATAAAATATTGATATCGCGCCAACGTTGCCTCGTAGTTAGAAATGCGAAGTCCTAAGCCCAAGGCAGCATAGACCCGCCTGGCCAGGGAATCTATTTTCCGGCCCTCCTTATCCCTCGGCGCCGTATATCCCCTCACCTCTCTGCCTTGCGAGGATTTGACCACCGCCGAGTTTGGTTTCGGGTGCTTTAGCAGGAAGGGGATGTCTTCTTCCCTGACCCTGTACATAGATTCATATCTCCTGGACGTCGGCTGAGGATGTGAAGGTAGGTCCCAGGGCTGCATCATTGCCTGCCGCAGGGTAGTTATAAGTGGCAGAACGATAGAGGTCGATTGCTCCCCGCGGACGATGTCGTAAAACTTGTCCGTCAACGGTCCCAGGCGCTGGGCAGCGTCGATGTCCAGGGACTGGACAAGCCTTGACATCAGCTCCGCGAAGGAGACATGTGACTCATCGGGTGACGCAGGATCCTGGGATGTCACCACGACGTCCGGGGAGGTTGAATCTACATCAGAGTCATCCGAATCAGCACCATAGTATGGCGGGGCAGAAGATGATGACTCCGCCGGTGATAAGGAGCGGCTGCTTCCGCTTTGTGGGGATCGAGGCGGCACCCTCCTCGAATCCACAGACCGCAGTGGAGGTGAGGATCGCGCTCTGGGAGCAGGGTAGTACCCCACAGAGAGCGGGTCTCCCCAAGGTTGGTAGTAGGGACGACGCCAACTCTCCGGGCGTTGCTCTACCGAGCGGCTCCTCCGATTCCCTGGTGGGGACAGGCCAGCTTCTGTCTCCAATGTCACCATGGGCATCGGTGTCGGTGACCTCGCTCTAGGAGGGGAGTCCTGGATTTCCCCATCCGAGATAGACCCCCGTAGAGTTGGAAGGGGTGCTGGCGGGAGGTCAACCGCACGTCGGGGAGACCCCAAGGGGTGACCCACATGGCCTCTTGAAGGATCGGTTGGGGCGGGGTCAGTATCGTAACCGCCACCGGTACCGAAGGGCCCATCGGCTCCGAGTCCCGATTTTGGGAATGGTCCGTAGACTTAGCCTTCTTTGGAGGCTTAGAGGCCTTTTCCTTTCTGGCCTTCTTATGGCCTGCCGGCTTCTCTTCGGCATGTTTGCGCTTCTCATGCCTCTTTTTTGGCGAGGCAGAGGGGGCCAGCGAAGCGGACGCACCTTCATCCGAAGGGCGTGAGGGTGGAGCCACAGAAGCGGAGCCAAGTTTTGGGATAGAGATGAGCGTGTCTGATTGCATCAGGGCCCTATGCGAAAGGAGCCTCCGAAGCCGATTCTCACGGTTCTTCCTAGCCTGCTTAGAGAAGGCTAGGCAATGAACGCACTTATCCGTCCTATGCCCCTCTCCAAGGCAGAGGAGGCATAGGTCGTGCGGATCAGTAGGTGCCATTTTTGACCCGCAGTCCGCACATTTGCGGAAAGCCGCCCACTGCGCCATCGCAGAAGAAAGGAGAAAAAGAGAGATAGTGCAGAGGGTAAGTATATACTTTTGTTTTTTTTGTTTTTTTGTTTTTTTTAGATCGAAGAAGAAATAAGAGAAAACAACACAGAAACGGGAAACGAAGAAAGGGGAAAGTAGTTTAAGGGCAACATATAAGGAGAGAATCAAGAATAGCCAAAGCGAAAGTAGAAAGCGGCACGAGGCACAGCGAACGGCAGTCGCAAAGACTGAACAAATGGCGGACGCTCTGCTCTTTATAGGCCATGGGGGAGGGGAGCGGAGCTTCCTGCCAAAACCGTTAGCTGTCAATCTTCCGGCCAAAGGCCACGACGAAGAACGGAGGGCTAGTACTAGTAGCGCCAGAAAGAATGAAGCGAATGGGTCAAAGCCGAAAGGACACTCAGTTGCAGATGTATCTGGTGGTGAAAGGAAAGTCTGATGCTGCAAAGATCTATACTCCATAGGAACCTGGAATGTAAGATCCATGAATCAAGGCATGCTGGATGTGGTCAAACAACAGATGACAAGACTCACCTTCACTTAGGAATCAGTGAACTAAAATGGACAGGAATGGGTGAATTTAATTCAGATGACCATTAGGTATACTACTGTGGGCAAGAATCCCTCAGAAGAAATGGAGTAGCCTTCATAGTCAATAAAAGAGTAGGAAAAGCAGTACTGGCATGCAATCTCCAAAATGAGAGGATGATCTCAGTTCGAATCCAAGCCATTCAACATCACAATAGTCCAAGTCTATGCCCCAACCATTGATGCTGAAGAGGCTGAAGTTGACTGGTTCTATGAAGGCCTACAACACCTTCTAGAATTAACACCAAAAATGATGTCCTTATCATCATGGGGGATTGGAATACTAAAGTAGGAAGCCAAAAGATAACTGGAATATCAGGCAAGTTGGGCCTTGGAGTACAAAATGATGCAGGACATAGGCTGGCAGAATTTTGTCAAGGGAACATGCTGGTCATAGCAAACACTCTTTTCCAACAACCCAAGAGACGACTCTACACATGGACATCACCAGACAGTCAACACAGGAATCAGATTGACTATGTGCTCTGCAGCCAAAGATGGAGAAGCTCTATAACGTCAGTAAAAACTAGACCAGGAGCTGACTGTGGCTCAGATCATGAGCTTCTCGCTGCAAAATTTAGGCTTACATTGAAGAAAGCAGGGAAAGGTAGTTGGCCACTCAGGCATGACCTAAATCATATCCCTGATGAATATACAGTAGAGGTGATAAATAGATTTAAGGAATTAGATCTGATAGACAGAATGCCTGAAGAACTATGGATGGAGGTTCGCAACATTGTACAAGAGGTAGCAACTAAAACCATCCCAAAGAAAAAGAAACGCAAGAAAGCAAAATGGCTGTCTGAGGAAGCTTTACAAATAGCTGAGAAAAGAAGGGAAATGACAGGCAAGGGAGAAAGGGAAAGATACACCCAATTGAATGGAAAATTCCAGAGAATAGCTAGAAGAGATAAGAATGCCTTCTTAAATGAACAGTGCAAAGAAATAGAAGAAAACAATAGAATAGGGAGGACCAGAGATCTCTTCAAGAAAATTGGAGATATGAAGGGAACGTTTCATGCAAAGGTGGGCATGGTAAAGGACCAAAATGGCAGGGACCTAACAGAGGCAGAAGAGATTAAGAAGAGGTGGCAAGATTACACAGAACTATACAAGAAAGAGCTTAACATCCCTGATAACCATGATGGGGTGGTCACTGACCTCGAGCCAGACGTCCTGGAATGTGAAGTCCAATGGGCCTTAGGAAGTCTGAGCAACAACAAAGCTAGTGGAGGTGACAGTATTCCAGCTGAACTATTGAAAATTCTAAAAGACGATGCAGTAAAAGTGCTACACTCAATATGCCAGCAAATTTGGAAAACTCAACAGTGGCCACAGGATTGGAAAAGGTCAGTTTACATTCCAATCCCAAAGGAGGGCAATGCCAAAGAATGTTCAAACTACCGCACCATTGCACTCATTTCACATGCTAGCAAAGTGATGCTCAAAATCCTACAAGCTAGGATCCAGCAGTATGTGGACCAAGAACTACCAGAAGTACAGGTAGGATTTCGAAGAGGGAGAGGAACTAGAGATCAAATTGCCAACATACGCTGAATCATGGAGAAAGCTAGGGAGTTCCAGAAAAACATCTACTTCTGCTTCATTGACTATGCTAAAGCCTTTGATTGTGTGGATCACAACAAATTGTGGCAAGTTCTTAAAGAGATGGGAGTACCTGACCATCTTATTTGTCTCTTGAGAAACCTATATGCGGGTCAAGAAGCAACAGTGAGAACTGGACACGGAACCACTGATTGGTTCAAAATTGAGAAAGGAGTTCGGCAAGGTTGTATACTGTCGTCCTGCCTATTTAACTTATATGCAGAGCACATCATGAGAAAGGTGGGGCTAGATGAATCACCAGTTGGAATTAAGATTGCTGGGAGAAATATCAACAACCTGAGATATGCAGATGATACCACTCTAATGGCAGAAAGTGAAGAGGAACTAAAGAGCCTCTTGACGCGGGTGAAGGAGGAGAGCGCAAAAGTTGGCTTGAAACTCAACATTAAGAAAACTAAGATCATGGCGTCCGGTCCTTTCACTTCCTGGCAAATAGATGGGAAAGAAATGGAGGTAGTGACAGTTTTATTTTTCTGGGCTCCAAGATCACTGCAGACGGGGACTGCAACCAAGAAATTAAAAGACACTTGCTCCTGGGGAGGAAAGCTATGGCAAATCTAGACAGCATACTAAAAAGCAGAGTCATCACCCTGCCAACAAAAGTGCGTATAGTCAAGGCTATGGCTTTCCCAGTTGCAATGTATGGCTGTGAAAGCTGGACCATAAGGAAGGCTGAGCGCCGAAGAATTGAGGCCTTTGAATTGTGGTGCTGGAGGAGACTCCTGCGAGTCCCTTGGACTTCAAGGAGATCAAACTGGTCAGTTCAAGAGAACAACCCTGACTGCTCTTTAGAAGGCCAGATAGTAAAGACGAAACTCAAATACTTTGGCCACCAAATGAGAAGGAAGGACTCCCTGGAGAAGAGCCTAATGCTGGGAACAATAGATGGCAAAAGAAGAAGGGGATGGCAGAGGATGAGGTGGCTAGATGGAGTCACTGAAGCAGTTGGTGTGAGTTTAAGTGGACTCTGGGGGATGGTGGAGGACAGGAAGGCCTGGAGGAATGTTGACTATTGGGTCACGATGGGTCCGACACGACTTCGCGACTAACAACAACAACAACAAACATCTGAAAAGTTTGACTGTTCTGAAAAACCTCAGTAAAATCTGAAGAAAAGTGTCCAGACTAAGTTTAGCAGCTGCTTTGTAGGGCAACACAACCAACATTAATTCTAACTAATAAGCTCAGCTGTCTTAAGCTGCCAATGTACATGTTTACTCTAATGAACAAGTTAAATTTACACCTACACTGGTTACTTTTCTGTAGATTTGCGCTGCATTCTGGCATTCAGAGTAAGGGTATTCAGAAGTTGCCATCTCCAGCATGCACATTCCAAAAGCATAGACATCTACAGACTCATCATAATGTTCTTCATACATCTCAGGAGCCATGAATTCAGGAGTTCCTGAAGGAAAGGGAAAAAAAGTTATTCTTCCTCTGTTCCAGTACAATCCTTAACACTTCAATTCATAATGAAGTCCCAGTGAGTCCAGTGTGTTTTACTTTCTAGTGAAGGATTTTAGTATAAAAGAGAACATGTAGTCTGAGATCTGCCCATCCCTGCTATAAGCAACTTGTTCACTCATTCTCCAAGTAAGGATCTTTATGTAGCCAAACAGTCTCATCCATACACAAGAATGAGATATCAACAGGCCAGCAGAAACCTCAAAGTTTGCAGAAGTTGAAAAATGTCTTTACCAAAAAATTCCTAAAAAGTATGTGTGTCAAAAACAGCCTAATGGGGTCCCAATGTGCACAATGGACAAGGAATGCCATCTTACTGTTGAAGAGACAATGGAAAAACAAAAGAGGGGATGAATGAAAATGGAACAGAATATCTTGAAAAAATGCACAGCTACTTGTCTGAAACCCTGCACTCCACACTGCAATATTTTTGGCGGCCCCACTTGTCTATTCTGACTTACTATAAACCTGCAAGGTGAGATGATTAAAATTTTACTTGTATATCAAGAGTCTTCAACACTTTTGGCCAGAAGACACATTTGGAAAACTAAGAAAGTGGTAGTTATAGATGCCATCCTAAAATGGCGTCCAAGGGGAGAGGGATGTTCCTTCACAAAGCAGCTGCCATGGTGGACATGACCGGTCACAAAAGATCAATTTCATAGAAGGAAGTTCTGAGAAAATAAAGGTGGCATGCAGATAAGGGGGAACACTTCACTTTGAAGTGCTTGTGCATATCTGATAAAAAAAATATTTTAAAAACTTGACAGAGGCCTTAGAGATGCAAAAGATGATGTTTGGGACATAATAGTTCCCAGAGGCTCTGCACTGAAGCCTACAAAATTTAATAGGATCCACAAATATATGAATTGGGATTATAAAAAACAGCAGCATTCTGAAGAACCACTCTCTCTATACATTCAGATCAACATTGAATACCACCTCCATATCCTCCTCCTGCCTGAAGTTTGATGTGTGGGTCCTTGATCCTTTCAGGCACCCTTATTGTAGTATGCTCTCCATAGTGAGGTCTGGCTGGCTCCATCATTGTTTATATTCCAGGATATTGAAAGAAACCATATAACTTGATTGCTAGTTAAGGACTCTGCTGCTGATACACACTTCAGCTTGTTACTTATTTTACATGCACTCACATTTGTTTTAACTATTGTTAGCTGTCTTGGATTTCCTTTATGAAAGTAAAATGGGGTCTACATATCTTACTAAATACATTAATTAAATCAAATTCAGTGCTATCCTCCACTTAACTTGCATTCACATCCTTTCCAACTTGTCCTATATTATTTGTTCCTTTCCCTCAGCCCTCCAGCACCTAACCTGCAGAGTCCATCTACAATATAAACTTAAATTGGCTTTATATTATTTATTATTTTGATTTATATCCTGCCTTTTTCCTACAAAGGGCTCAAGGCAGCTTACATCTCCTCCTCCATCTTATCCCCACAACAACAACCCTGTGAGGTAGGTTGGGCTGAGAGTCTGTGACTGGCCCAAAGTCACCCAGTTGGCTCCATGGCTGAGCGGAGACTAGAACCCACATCGTCTGAGTCCCAGTCCCATGCTCTTAACCACTACACCACACTGGCTATATTACCTGAACTGACATGACTTCCCCCAAAGAATCCTGGAAATTGTAGTTTGGTAAGTCCTTCACAGAATTAAAGTGAAGGTACTATAGTAAAACTAAAGTAAAATGACCCAGGAAGAGGGAAAAGATATTAAACCAGTTTTCAGTTTGTTGTGTAGAATAGGATCATAATGGTAGATATATCTGTTTCCATAAGGTTGTATCCAGTAGTGGTGTTCTGCCTCTGAAATGGAACCACTGGTGAAACGTATTTCCTCTTCCCCCTGTGTCCCCTGCAAATCTGCTGTGGATGACTGGGTGGGGGGATTCAGAAACAGAATGCAGGAGGGCACTGTGATGGGGAAGGAGGTCTGTTGTGCAAATGAACTTCTGCTCATGGAGTCTGGATCCAACAGCATGCATGTCTAATTCCACAAACACACTGTAGCATGCATACACATGCGTGCGCGCACACGCACACACACATACACGAACTGGTTTTAAGGGAATGCTACCTAACTGACCTAAGTGAAAATAATATAAATATTGAAGTTAATTCAAGATAAATGAGTTAAATTAACAGCTTTATTAGCCAATCTTGTATATCTGCTTCCAAAACAGGTATGTGTGTTTGTGGTGATGCTTTGGTTTAACAAATTGCCTGTTGGCACAGTTAGCCCTAGGATATAGATTTAGACATGGTTCATCTACAGAATCTATAGTACACAAGGAATGATTTTTTTTCTTTCTGGAACCATTTCAGGTAACTGGGGGGAGGAAAACACTGCATTAAGCAGAGTGATAGCTGGTTAAAAGAATCCAATTGTTTTTATAGCCACTAAGGAAAGGAGAAAGTGAGGCATGGTAAAACAGAAATATAAGATTGTACTGTCTAATTATCAAGATTCTGGAGTTCCTGACTTTGGAATATTTTAAATGAATGTATCAGAGCTTCTTCTGTTAAATTTAACCTTTGCCAAAATGAATGTTTAAAAGGTTCACCTTATAATTCTACACGCCTGTACAGTAAGATGGAAATAAGGAAGAAAAGTGTTCAATGTGCCTCAAAATTAATATAATTCCATAAATTATTGGCAAAACTTCAGCAGTGTTTTAACCATCAATAATCTAATGGAAGATAGAATTTTAAAAATTCCCAAACCTAATACTAATTATTAAAGATTTATAATAGAAGTTTTAAGTGTATGAAGAATAGGGGCAGAGCCAATGCTATCAAACATTTATGACTGAAAAAAATCGCTTATTCTTTTTCCTCTCCCAAAATATTAAAAACATCTAAATTACTTCAAAAGTAACACTATCTATGCTATAGATTTGTATCTAATTACTTAAACTGGACTGACACCAGGACAATCTGTGTGATCAAGACAAAAAGTTTCAAACTAGCAAACAGAACTTTTTTAATGGGTGAATTAATGCAAATTAGCAAGTAACCACACTATGACAGCTCAGTCTTCAATCTTTATATTGGAAGCTAGTTCCACTATTCACAGATGGAGGAATGAATATACATGGAAATGAAAATATTTTGCTGAATATGCCAGTGATATGTTCTGATCAAGGGGCAACAACTGTAAGCTGGACCTTCATTGTCCTGTGGATTTAAAATGTTATCCAGGATGTTGAGCCAGCCTTTAGGAAATTTGACACTGAACATTTTTCACAGTTTTCACTAAAAGAGCAGTTCTGCCTGGATGCACCTGCAGATTCCAGTTTTTACAAAAGAACATGCTATATTCACCAATGACGCTTTTAGCAAATGATGTGCGCATTAAGGTGGCCAATCCCAGGTCGCCAATCTTCACTGAACCAGTGGGTCCTGTAATGAAGATGTTGTCACATTTCAAATCACGGTGGATGATAGGAGGGGTCCTTGTGTGCAGGAAATGCAGCCCTTTTAAGATCTGTCGACACCAACTCCTTAAGACCTTTGGCTTCATGACTTTGAAACGTTTTAAGTACCTATGAAGAGAATAACAAAAGAAGAAATAGCCAAAAAGCTTTTATGCATCAAGTTCATCCAGGCATATTAGATGACAACAGTGTTTTTCAGTCATGCAGGACAGACTGCTTACCTGTAACTGTAGTTTCTCAAACAATCACCTGTGTATTCACATATATGGGCTCTGTGCCTGCACAATGTTCCATTCTGAGAAACTTCTATAGCTGAGCAATTTTGCTCAGAACCCTCTCCCACTGTCCCACAGCGTACATGTCCTTAACAGGTTCCTGAATATTCCCTCAGTTCCCCATATTGTAGCCTTGGAACCAAGATTGGTCTGCAGTACCCACAACAAACTCAAGGATGATAGCAATGAGGGGATGGAAAGTTGGTTGCATGAATGTACAAATGATCACTCAAAGTATCACAGTTACAGGTAAGCAAGCTGTCCTTCTTTGTGGCCTCTATGCATCACTGATGCATAGAAGAGAAGACTGTGTAACCAAAGGCCAAAATATAGTGCCAAATAAATGTAAACAGCCTCAATCAGGTTAAAACATGGAACAAATCAGGGCTTGTGACCTCATTGTTGAATACAACCAACACTGCTACCACATGAGTGAGCTCACACTGAGAAACACAGTTCAAGACCAGTCACTACATGTACTAGCTCAATTGTCTTAACAGAAGAAAAGTGTTGTGTTAATACCACTTACACTTGCCATCATAACAGATAAACAGATAAAGTGACTATTTGATTGACTCTGTCCTTGATCTGTTAAATGTCCAGAGAGTCAAGTGGAATAGCACTAGCAGGATGATGTACTGGTTGAGATGAAAACCTGACACCACTATGGAAAGGAAGTTGGTGCCAAGGTAAAGAACCACCCTGTTTCTGTGAAAATGAGGTCTGAAGAATCCATGCACACTGCACATAGTTGCCAGAATGCCTCGCCCAAAACATCACTTTCCAAGGAGTCAGAATCTACTATTGCCATTAGTTTCATCAGCTTAG
This sequence comes from Varanus komodoensis, assembly GCF_004798865.1. Lineage (NCBI taxonomy): Eukaryota > Metazoa > Chordata > Lepidosauria > Squamata > Varanidae > Varanus > Varanus komodoensis. The sequence goes on from NW_025335972.1 coordinate 866,126, forward strand.
AAGACTGCACTTTCAGGAAAAATAAGAGGTTCCAACTTGGTACCTTTGGTCAAACTGGAGGAACTAGGTTCTAGAATCCTTAGAGAAACCGCTTCCCCTTTGGATATGAGAAGTCAGCAAAGGCTTCAATGGGAAGATGAGAAGCAGAAACAGCAGCCAATAGACACAAGGGAAGAAAGTTGTAGATTTTTGTCAAATGGTAACAACAGGAACTGAAGAATCCAATGCAAGTAGCTCCTAGCAGGGTCAAAAGCAACAAAGGATGAAATAGCAGCCACAGGACCATCTCGGACTTAATGCTTGTAGCATTACTCAAGTAGCATCAAGGCTGCTCTGGATCAGGACAGGTATCAGTACTGATTAGAATCTCCATGGCTTCATGAGGAGTGTTTGAAAGTCTGAGTGAGAAGCTTCAACAATGATGGAAACTGAAACTAATTGTCCTTTGTTGGGCACAGAAGCAGAGCGTATCACAGTTGCTGAAGTCACCAAATGTTATCAGGATGCACTATGTGCTATCCATTCCTATCTTGATCAGGACCTTGGTGAAGAGTGGAAAGGGGATAAAGATGTAAAGCAATGCCACAGTTCATGCAAACACAAAGACATTCCCTTTGACCACTCTATACGACTCTGGTGCGCCCGCAACTGGAGTATTTTGCTCAGTTTTGGGCCCCTCATTACAGAAAGGATATAGCCACATTAGAGTCAGTGCAGCGTAGGGCACAAGGTTGGTGGCTGGTTTGCAGGGGATGGGGTATGAGGCAAGACTGAGGGAACTGGGTCTCTTCAGCCTGGAGAAGAGGAGATTCAGAGGGGATATGTTGGCAACATACAGGTATGTGAGGGGATGTCACATGGAGATGGGTAGAGACCTGTTCTCCCTTGCAGAGGAAGCCAGGACACACTCCAATGGAGCAAAGCTCAGGGAGTCAAGGTTCCATTTGGATGCCAGGAAACACTTCCTGGCAGTTAGGACCCCAAGGGTGTGGAATGGGCTTCCACAAGAGGTCGTTGAGGCCCCATCGGTGCGGGTGTTCAAGGATAGGACGTGCACATGGTGGGCATGTCGTGCGTGGAGCCGGCTGGTGCCGGAAGCCAGACTAGATGGGCCGGGAGGCCCCTTCTGACTCACTCTGTTTCTATGTTTCTAAGTCCAGACCTGCTCAGCTGCAAAGCACTGGGCAGACAGTATTGTATGCAAACAGACTGACCTCCAGTGTGTCCTGCCACTAAAAGAGATTTATCAGGATCTTCATGTACACCTCCCACTCATGGGAGATCAGTAACATCTGGCTGAGCCAGTCAGCAAATACACTGGCCATACTGATCACATGGATTACAAATTATGCCTGTGATATTGTCTGCCCACCAGGTCCAAGTCAAACACCTTGAATACTTTGTCAACCAACATCAATTTCTGCAGGTTTATGCAATTGGTTGGTTTCTTGCATGGCCTACAATCCTGTAACAGGAACCCCCTTTGCAATGAGTTCCCACTATGTGGAATGGAAAAGGCTGAAAGAAGGGCACACATTACATAAGGTGCTCTTCTACTGTCCACCACTGTAACAAAGTCCTTGCCCACAAAGTGAGTTGAAGTCGGGTATGGGAACTGTCTTGCTCAGTATTAAACTAGCAGAGAAGCCAGATGTGCACAGTTCATATATGCAAGAATACTGCACAATGGACACTGGCACAGCTATCAGACTCAGGATGCATCTGAGAACACTGTAGCAGCCCTCTGAATGAATAACTCAGCTGTCAAGAGTGCTAAGCAGTGGGCTGGATCTTTAAGAGGGAATATCCAGTTGGGCCAGCAGTTGAGGATAGTTCCGATGAGCTGGAGATTTTGCACCAGCTGCAGATGGGACTTCTCCATGTTGATGTAGATCATTCAGGGCAACAGCTGAAGGGAACTGTTATGAGCAGGTCTCGCCTCCATTTTTTTTCTTCCCAGCATACTTTCTTTGAGCACAGATTCACTCTTTCTGGGATGAGGGAATAGTGTCTGCCCATGTGAAGAGTTGAATTCAGTTGAATCACTGAAACTCTCCCTCCTTTGCTCCCTTTCAGAAAAATTCTAATTTTGTCCTTGGGGTGTCTCTTGCTGGACAATTCTTAATTGGTCAGCTCATTTCACCTGTTGTCTCTTTACAACAGAGGAATAAGGAATTCCACCTTATTCCCTACCCACCATGTTCTGAAATGTCTTCCAATTTTTCCAAAGCAGGGTAGTTCTTGTACTCTGAATATCTTCACTTTGGAACCTGGCCTTCACCCTTCATTCTGCACTTCAGAGCCTCCTCCTCTGAATCTGAAGAATCTATCTGGGGAGACTATAACCTGAGAGAACTGGGCCCACTCTCTAGAGGAAGCACAATTTATTCATGTAAATCACAAAGCAAAGGAAGCACTGATGTAAAAGCAGGCATCTCTCAGGTCAGTCTTAAGCAACAGTGGAAGGACTGACAAGTGGGAAACAAATTCCTGGGCACAATGTAGGTATTGATGTCTCAGAGATTTAAGACTGAACAAAGCCTTCCATCACTCTTCAGTACGATGAAGTGCCAGGAGTGGTAACAGACACGACATGACAAAATAGGGCAGGTGCAATGGCACCTGTTGCCTTTTGGCTTGAATGTCCTGGAATGGAGCTGTTGTTCAAAAGGTCCCAAGTGAAGGGAAGGTGCCCAACTCAATTCTGTTGCCTCTCTGGACAGTAATGAGGATCCCAGAATCCAATGTGATGTTGGTCTAGGCTGGCAGAAAAGATGACAGATGAGTTCCAAAGACAGGAGGCAGAGAAAAGGACAAAGAAAGATGGAGGCAGGGAGTCAAAGATGATGCTTCTTGTTCCCATGGCCCTTCCAATGAAAACACCTACAATTTGGACAAACAGTACTGGTTTCTCAGTACTAGACCATGTTGTTAAGATGCCTGCCACAAACCTGACTGCTGGTAGTGAAACTGTATCACAGGAGGAGGATACCAGTTGGTGAATCTTCAGTGCTGTGTTCTATGTCTTCTGAACTAAATCCATAGTACTGTCAGTCTTGGAATTGAAAATTAGCCATCAAAAGGTACTCAGTTTGAGACTAAACCTCCTGTGATAGTTCCAACAGACACCAATGAGATCCCTAACACTGAAGTTCAGTAGATGCTGAGCGATGTTGATCTGTTGTCTTGCTAACTACACAGCCTCACCCTGAAACACCTGAGCAAAATTTTTCCATCTTTGTGAAGGTGGTCAAAGAGGCAGCCAACTTTCCCTCAGACAAAGACCTGAGATCCCAACACAACTGTCAGGTAATCAGATACCTTGATTTTCAGGGTTGCCAAGGAATACAGCCTACAGGAGAAATATAGAGTCTGCTTTATTTACCTTGAGCTGCCTCAAGGTAATCCTAACCCTAATCCTAACAATAGAGTTTGGAGCAGAGTGAGTGCAAAGAAATTCAGCAGCCTTATCCTGAATTCCATATATCCCCTTGAGCTATTTAGATGTGGGAGACACAAATGTGGGAGCATTAAATAAATGACTCCTTGTTAGAATTATTTTTCCTTTGAGTGGGGTCAAGGAGAGGAGTTTGGGATTCTTCAGAATAGCAAGACATGTTAGAAGGGTTAATCAGGGGAAGAAGGATTGAAAGCCATGGGGTTAGTGTATCAAAAGAAAAGGAACCCCAAATTACAAGTTAATCTATAACAAATCACGTGCAATTCGATTACATCTGAAGACAAAAAAAAATCAGCTGTTTCAAAATATGGCTCACAAATTATTAACTGGGTCTCACTGATTTTTATCATATTAGTCCAATACTTTGGTTGTTTCCAAGCAGAATCTAAGTACTAGTTTTAACCTTTAAATTATTCAAAGATCTTTCCCTTCTCCCACACAACTTGCCTGTACATGAAAATAATCTACAGATGCCTGGTTGCAGGTACCACCAGTCCGTTAGAAGTTAGGTAGATGGCTACTCTACTATGGCATCTAGACTTTGGAACTCCTTCTCCAGCTTTATTTGACAGAGGCCCACTTCATTATATTTTCAGTACCAATTAAAAATGTCTATGTTCTCCCAAGTGTTTGGTAGCAGGGATTCCTATATGAAAGCTGTTATTTTGTTCACTGTCTAAACATCAGTTGCATTTTTTGCCTTTAATGTAAAATTAAATAGCTCCATTTTTTGTTTGACTTTTACTTCTTTTTCTATTAGTTTTTTTTAAATCTTGTATGCTATGATTGAAAAAAGGAAAATAAACATTTTAATGCAAAAAAAAAAAAATCTGTAACAATGCAGAGAACCAATACATAAGAACAAGCTATGGAGTTACAAATGTGTATACATTTCTAGGAGAGTCTAAATCCTAGTAATACAAATGAAAATAGTATCCTTTTTATGTCGCTAAACTAATAGTTATGCTGGTCTGTTTAATAATCCATTCCACATTACATCCCAATCCATTCGAGCTTTCTTAGAACTCAACAGGCCATCAATTTATCCTTTTCATATAAAACTTACCCAAGCCCAGTAGACATTTTCACAAGATAGCAAAACTTGCTAATAGTGATCTTCCCATAGTCAGTTTCACAAGGTCCCTCTAACAAACATTGTATAAATTCAAGTAATAGCATATTTATGTGAATCAAATGTTAAAAATGCAGTTATTTGACCTGTTTAATTTCCTTTCCTGCCTAGGTTATTGTTGTTGAGAGCTAGGTATCCCTTTATTTGTTTCAACCTTCTAAAACAAAAGACAGTCGCTTTGTAAAATAGCTCTTTATTACCTATTCAAAGCTAATAAACTACAGCAACTGAAATATTAGTTGCTGTACAGAAACAAAGTGATTAGTTGAACCCAAACTAGAAACTACTTTCAAAGTCTCTCCTGTCCAGCAATGCTGGACTCAATGCCTCTGGGTAGTCCCCTCTGGAGAAGAGCTAACTTCTAAGACCTACACGAGCCCTCTAACTGGATAGTCTGTCTAACCTGACAACACACCATGGAGTTAGACAGACTACCCAGTCTAACCCCATATGGGCTTGTCTTCCTCTTCTCCTCTGTCCCCTCCCTTATCTTCCAAACACTGTCTGTTTCCACGGTCTGCCTGAGAATCTGAAGGCAGCAGCTTTGAGACTTCCTTACCCTCCTCTGTCCTCTTGATTCCACTCCCCACCTCCCAGTCTTCACAGTCCTCATCAGAAGAGTCACTGCAAACCTGATCTTGGAAAAGCATGTCAAAAATAACTGTCTAGTCCATTCCCTATTAACTACTGATTTCTATGTTATGGAAACAATGCACCCAACTTTTTATCAACAGGGACCAGAGAAAAATTATGCAGCAGGTATCTAATCTCCAACATACAATCCATTTTTCTAGTTAGACTATGTATTCTATAATATGCCTTCACATGAAAAAGACTTTCCCAAGTGGGTGAACTGCAGTTGTATAGGACTACAACTCTCACAATCCCTAGTCTACATCCTGGGATGATGCAGGCTGTAGCCCAACACACCTGGAGGATATCAGGTTGGGAAGAGCAAAATAGAAACCCTACTTAGTTAATGGTACATTCACAGCTCCAGAACAAACACATTTTCTTCCCTTCCAGACTGTAATCCATCTATATAATGAATGGGATCTGTCATCATGAAATCAGTAATCCTCGAAGCATTTAATCACAGCATTTTTGTAATTTAGCTGATTTTCAGTTGTTCCATGAAACACTGGTTCAAGGGACTTCACAATAAAGCATGCTTTTTTGTCCCCACAGATTCCACAAACCAATGCTAACTATGTAGCTTATAATTTCTACAAGAATTAACATGCCTCATTTAAATTTAACTTTTATCATTTATTGTCATATAAGGCAGGCTTAAAATTGTGATATATCCAAAACCACCCAATAGGTCTTACAGCTTTGTAGGCATGCAGCTCAGTGCCTCATTTCCAAATTCAATGCTGTAAGACATTGAAGCCACCATAAGACACATGTTAAGATATCAGCATATATCCCTCACGTGCTGCAATATGATTGTGGCATCAAGTCTAATGTATGTACCTGAATATCAGGAGGTGGCTAACCAACAATACAACCATAGCACAGAGAGTAGCTGAAACACAACATGACCAATGCTAGCAAATATGAATGCACATTGAAAAACAGTACACGAAACGTGTGAAAGAAAGGTGCAAGTACAATCAAACCCTACATGGTCAAAAGATACATACGTCTTCAGTGTTCCAGATGTCATCAGCTCAGTTACCAATACAATGCACTTCTTTCCTTTAACTGTTGATTCCCAGGAATCATAAAATCGGACAATGTTAGGATGCTGCAGGCCCTTGAGCATCTCAGCCTCCTCTTTAAACCTCTGCTGCTCTACTTTGGTCAGCTTCCTGTCCTAAAATGAAGAAAATATGCACATGGAATCACTATATCATCTATAGCGTTCTTTAACACATTTATCATGGCAGTGCTTAGAAGACATATGGGCCATAGTGCTTTGTTTTAAACACACAGTAAAAGGAAAACTAATACCAGTGATAAAAGCAATTGACACTGGAATATTCAGGAAAAGAATGAAGAATCCGCTACAGACTAACCCTGAAGAAATGTATTTCTATCAGAGAGCTGTGTCTGGAAAATAAAAGAGCAAGGAAAGTTTGCCCAAATGTCTTGTTCTTTTTGTTCGTTCATTTGTTTTTGAAGAGGTTGTTTTGGATGAACATGCATGTGATATGCAACTGACCAAGGCCCAGTTGATTCACTAGTTTACTGGAAATTAACAAAAAATTAAAGCTCAGAAAACAGAGAAGGACTAAGCAGTAATTTCTCCCAATGGGGTGATATAAACAGGGACCTTCATTGGAATCAACGCTTTTCAACTTATTCAAAATGATCTGGAATTAGGAGTGAGTGGTGAAATAGCCATGTTTGCTGTCGAAAGCTAATTATTTAGAATAATTAAAGAAAAAGGGATTATGAGCAATTCTAAAAAGATCTCTCTACACTGGGAGAACAGGCATCAAAATATATTTATTTAATTTTGCTACTGCCCAATAGCTAAAGCTGTCTAGCACTTGTGGTTCAATGTAAGCAAGCATAAAGTAATAAATCTTGAGGCAAAAAGTTCCAACTTCAAGTACAAGCTGATGAGATCTGAGCTAGTGATGACTAACCAAGGAAGAAATCTTGGGGGTTGATTAAAATGTCAACCCAGTGTGCAGTTATTATACAAAGGCAAACACCATATTAGTCATAATTAGCAAAGAATAAGAGAATAAAACTGCCAGTATCATACTAACTTTATACAAAGTTGTGACGGCACTTAAATACTGTGTACAAATCTGGTTCCACATCTAAAAAAAGGATACTGTGGAATTTGAAAAGGTACAGAGAAAAACAAGTTCTGCTTTGCTATGAACCATTCTGAGAACATTTGCTACAGAAATGTCTATGAAAACTTTAAACAAACAAACAAACATGGGGCTGCAGCAACTCTCCTATGAGAAAAGGTAACAACAACTGGGACTGTTTGGTTTAGAAAAACACTGAATAAGGGGAGACAGGTGAACGAATGTATGCATGCTGTGAAGGAAGTATTTATTTTATTAAAAGTAGTTCTACTTTGCTGAAGTAGAAAGACATTGCTCTCCCTCTCCCATATTAAATGCCTGGATCACCCTATGAAGCTGATTGATCGAAGACTCAGGACAAAAAAGAAAAGATGGACTTTTTCACACAGCACATAGTTAAACTATGAAATCCACTTCCGTGCTCTGCAGCGATAGCCACCAGTTTGGACTGGTATAAAAGGGGCTTGGACAAACTCCTGAAGAAGACTAGCCTGGCTACTAGACCTGACAGCTATATGCTAACTCCAGTATTAGAGACAGTAAGCCTGCATATACTAGTTGCCAGGGAACACAAGCAGGAAAATGCTGTTGCTTTCATACTCTGCTTATGGGTTTCTGTGGAGAGCTTGTTGGCCACTGTATGAACGGAAGGCAAGACTAGATAGACCTCTGGTGGGATCCAGCAGAACGCTTGTGTTCTTATATTCAATAAACTAAACCTTAACCCAAAGAGAAAGAGATGCTGTGGGTGGGTCTCTGTATAGGTTTTCAGCCTTTTTCAAATGGGGTTGCAATCTCCTTGAAGGATCAGCTTTGCATCTTGAGGGTACTTATTTATCCCTTTCTGTCAGCAATGGTTCAAGCAGCATCTGGAACAGAATGCCTTCCAACAGCTGCAGTCTCTTCTGGTCTGACACAGACTAACCACAGTGATTTCTGATTATCTCTAAATTGGATTACAATGGTGTGTTATACATAGTTCTTCTTTGAATCCCTTTATCTGTGTACACTTTGCATAGATCTTGACAGATCTGCAGTCAAAGCACAAGCAGTGCAAGAACAGAAGCAGCAAAGATCTAACTGCTAAGTTTCTCACCTATGCACTTTCCCAGAACAGACAAATGCATTGCTGCTATTAAACTAAGACCAAGAGAGAGACCAAGCAACTCTCTCTCAATAATTACCAGTTCCAGAGTTCCTTGTACATAGACAGGTTGCTGACAAGCGGGAAGAGGGAATAAAGCAACATGGTAATCAGGGTAATTCATCTAAGCAACAGTTGGAGCCAGTGCTAGTAAGAGGTAGAAACCCAAAATACATGTAGGGTAAAGTATATTTCCCCTCACCCCTACCCACACATCATACTGTCATGTCTGGACATAAATAGAAATCAGGCAATCAGAAATGTGAGGAAGATAAAGGGAATCAATAGAAGAAAACACCTATGGGATGAAATCATGTTATGTTAGTGGGAAAGAATCTGAAATCTAAGTTTGAACTGGGTCCCCTCTCTCCCCCCCAGAAAAAAGTTGGATGAAAAACTGGATAGCTCTTAGAGGCAATGCAAACAAACAAACACACCCTCCATGGTGAGCACAGAAAAGAGGAATTTTGTCAATGAAGTCAAGCAATCAACTGAAAATGTCCTGATTTCCAGTTCAGCACCTGCTAGTCCAGCAAAAACATTTTGTCAGACGCAAGATCCAGTGGGATTGGTGCTAAGAGAGCAGTTCTATTTGGTAGAAGCAAGTAGCTACAGCAGGATGCTAGAGAAGTCAAAGAGATCAGAGTCAGATCAGCAAGATTTTATGACAAGTTGTATAAATATTGCCCAATGCAATATCGAAACTAATCCCTCAAGCAGACTGCTTGGGAAGAAAACTCTGTCACAACCCCCTAAATCCCTAACCCCATCACTCAGCACATACACAAATTTCCCAGAAGATAAGGCTCACTTTTTGTCTGTCAAGAATTGTTTGGCAAAAGAAGAAAAAGAAAGTCTCCTCTGGGCATGTGACCAATCCTCTCAAGGAGACTGGCTCTAGGATTCCCCACCTTCATAAGCCACCAAGAGCTGGGTCACACATTTTTAGAAAGGGAAGAATTACTGATCTCCATGTCCATGTCATCAGAATTTATTCGTGATTCACCAGGCAGCATGCTGAGTAGTGTAATACTGCTTCTTTTTACTTTGATTTAAGGCTAAAGGAACAGTAGGAGAAAATGAGAATCAATATCTATCAGCTTCCTCACTCCAGTATAGAATCAGATCACAAACATGAATGCAAGGAAAACAGGGTTGTTGCTTTAATTCTTATATCATTCCTTGCATTATTGCAAACAAAATGACATGAGTACCTTTTGGCCCAATTACTTCTGCATCTAACTAGCAAGAAACATTTGTATTTCTACAGAACTACACATTATTTTAAACAGACAGTGAAATAAAATATATTGCTCCCACTAAAAGCTTTATAAAGTCTCTTATAAGAAGTATATGAAATATTAAAGTCCTGAATTCTCAGGCAAAGCTAAATGCTGCGGTGCTAGAGTGCCACCCAAGTGCAGGACTCAGATAAGAAAGGGCAGAAGGTCAAAAATGAACATCTAAAAGTTATGAAGGAGACCTACAGTGTTAATATTAAGATGGGCAACAGAAGCATGTTCCAAAATCTTCCTTCTTTTTCAGATTTAAATAACACAGGGTATAAGAGCTTAAACTTCACTGTGTTAATTTTATAAGTCTAGAAAGGTACATTGTGAAAACTGCTATCAATGATTCACCACATATCAGTGCTTCACACCTCTGCCAACCGATGGCAAAATACTGGGCTTAATAGATTCATTTCCAACATCAGGGAAAGAACAGAAACATACACTTTCTGTTTTCACTATGAACTTAACCCAGATATGAGATAAGCCTCTCTACGGAAGGGCAGACTCTTGCCTTGGAGAGTATAAAGCTTTCATCAACCCCTCTCTGCAACCCAGTTTTGCAGGTGCAATCTAACTGCATCTGGGAAGTCAAAGATACAATGAAAGGGGTCAGCAACCTTAAATATTCCAAGAGCCATTTGGACCCATTTCCCACAGAAAAGAAAACACCAGGAGCCACAAAACCCTTTTGACATCTAAAATAAAGATAACACTGCATATATCGTTTTTAACTTTTATGCTATGTATAAAAAAAACTATAGTGTGTTGCATTTATGAAATCAATGAACTGCTACAGAGAAAACAAATTTTTATTTCTGCATACAACAAAAACATTTTGAACTCCAAAAAAAAGATGCTGGGTTGAAGGTTACTTTCAAATAAAATACTCAATGTCTATTTGAGTCCTTCTCGTATTTATGAAATAAAAAGCCGAACTTAAATTGTAATTTTTGCTCAGATCAACCTTCTGTATCAGTTCCAAAATGGCTTTTTTTCTCTCATCTCCATCCGGATATTTTTCAGCAAAGCCTCTTTCAGCAAAGCAAAGCAAAGACATTCTGGAAATGTCTTGCAACATTTGACTTTTTGTTGTTTGCCAATTTCTCACCACATATTAAGCACACTGGTAAAGAAGTCTCATCAGCAGTGAAAGCAAATGAATCTGCCCACGAACCATTAAACATTCTGTTTTCTTCTGAAACTTTTCTTTTCTTGGATTTATCTATGGTTTGGCCTACCGGGGGTCGAAAAGCTCAATAAATCATGTGCAAGCGGGTGTCACACTGTTGGTGTCCCTGCTAGCCAGGTGACTTACAGGCTCACTAAACCAAGTGCCAATGAGGTTCAGTAAAGCTGAGATGCAAACAGTTTTCTTTATTCAGCAAAGTAACTGGGTGTCCGTTCCTACATGCAGGCAGGCAGCAACACACACACATTCCTGCTTTTCCTCTGTTTTTCCACTTAATCTCGCCCCCATTGTTCCCTTATCCAATCCCCTCTCAGGGTCTGCCTGACCCTTTAACCAATCCCCTTGCGGGGCCTGCATGGGGTCTGCATGTCCACTGCATGCCTGGCCTTGTGAAGGCCCCTTATCTGCATCCAGGTGAAGCGTGATCACTGCGTACCAGTCCTTGCGTGGGGGGTCTTCTGTCATTCACTGCCGCTTATCAACATTCTTTTGCCTTCTCCCTTTTCCTCTCCAAAGCAAGCAGTTATACAGAAAGCAAATGGCGTTTACCAAGCTTTCATGCAAGCAGCTGTTTACAAAAGCATATAGAGTTAGTTAAGCTAAAACCAAATAACGTTAGTTAAGCTAATCAGGCTCCTTCAACACATTGGCGGTTGTGATGCATATTTTGATTGATAGGGAGCTGCAGCAGAGGGATGAAAGAGCCACATGCGGCCAGAGCCATGGGTTGCTGACCCCTGCTCTAGGTAAACATTTCGCCATGCATGCTACTAGGGTATGTAAGTGTTCTAAAATTATCAGGGATAAAGTGAAAACCTCACAGCTTCCTGTTCCAATCAGGGTCAATTACTAGAAACTGCAATCTAAGTAACCTGTTCCACTAAAAGATGAGCAGCATTGAACCTAACCCTATACTGGTATCCCTATTTTAGATGTAACTATTCTCCATTTATTAGAGCATTAATCCATTGTGTACATACATCTCTGGCAACACATGCAAAACTCCCTAAAATAAGGAAAGGGAACAAAAGGGGAAAAGGCCAAAGCTAACATTGCAGCAGTAAGAGATGGAAACAGAGGATGGTTCTCTATTATCTTTCATATTATCATGATTATCAGCCATAATAGTCATATTATATCCCACCTTTCCATATATATAAAGTAGCTTTAACAACTACATCTAACAATAATTAAAAATCCAGACAAGTACAGCATATAAAGTAAGAATAAAATCAGTACAAAAACGTCAGTTTGGTAAACTAGAGACAAAGGCACTACATGCCCGTGTTACTCCCATGCAAATTTCAAATACTTATCAGTCATGGAAAGTGTCTTTTCTGTAGAACTAAAGGATCGGGCAGGGTTATATGGCAAAGCTATTCCTTTGGACATCCAATAGCTGCTGCTATCATGGCAGTCAGAAGAGATAAAGAAAGCAGGAAAATGTCCAAGCCCCCACTCAGGCCAGGTGCAAATAATCTCTGGTTGAAGGTACGTAGGCGCAAAAGGCTCTGCCTAGATGTTCTAAAACTAGCTCTGCACAATCACAGGACTGAAAATCTGCGAGTGCACTGAGGCCATAATGAACAAATGGCAAATCTTCCAAGGTGTACCAATTTCAGGGACATGCAATAATTTTGTATCTAAAGGGGAAAATGAATGATTTGAAATAACAGCCTAAATAAGTCATGGGATATAACTTCTTGGTAAGATCACAAGACTGAGAATTTTAAAAACTACTTTAATACAAAGTTGAGAACACTTTGTAAGAGTTTTGCTCATATTTACCGGTGATCTACAAACTTCTTCAAGGACAAATACTGTGATTACCCAACTCAAACACTAATTCAACAGTAGATACTGTGTTCAAAAGGAGGGTAAATAAGATGTGCCTTGGGCTATGTCTTGACCTGGTTCTGCCTCTATGGTTTACTCTAAATACTGAATCAAAATAAAACAGTTATAAATGCTGAAATAAAAGTAATGTGTGGGTAAAGTAATTTCCTTCGCCTTATTATTGAGACATCTAAATTGCCTTAAATCCAAACCAAACATTTTTGCAAAAGTCTATAGTCACCACAAGACACTTTTTTTTAAACAGGCCGAATCTTTCTTCTAAATAGAGCACTAGAGTGTATTAGCTCTACTCTACATAGTAACAGCTGAGTGAATATACATTAAGAATCCCCTTTAATACCTTTGCAATGCTGCTCAGTTAACACACATTTGGCAGCACAGATATGCAGCAAAGCCAGAAATTACAGGGGAAGGGAAGAAGCAAAAATCAAAAGACCAAGTGCCAAGTGATACAGTCCGCCCTCTGTCCTTGATATCCCAAGGAGAAACAGACCCTGTTGGCCTCTTCACTGTCGATGAGGTTCTTGGTCAGCCACTTCATTCAACATGCTGAACAGAAAAGAAAAATCAAGGACCTTTGAACAACTCCTTTTTTATATGCCTTCATTCATGTAATCGTCAAGGAACAATTTACAAAATTAATGATCCATGATTTAAGCAGGTTGCTCACCTGTTACTGATGTTCTTCGAGTGGCCATCTGTGCATTCACAAATATGGGTGCTGCACCTGCGCAGTGTCTAGGCTGGAAGATGAGAAAGCTAACAGTTTTTGGCGGGAAAACTCCACTCCCCTCCCCCTACATAGTATAAATAGAGTGGAGTGTCCACCATTTTACTCAGTCTTGAAGACCGAACGTTCTTCCCCTTGAGGCTAAAGATGATATCACAGTAATCATCACTGGTACCCTAACATTTAAGCATAGTACCGATGAAGAACATTTCCACTCACCGACACCAAGCGGGGCCGGCGGGTGGGTTGTGTGAATGCACAGATGACCACTCGAAGAACATCAGTTACAGGTAAGCAACCTGCTTTTCTTCGTCGTGGCCTCTGTGCATCACACATATGGGTGATTAGCAAGCTTAACAGACTCGGAGGAGGGAGGTGTCATCAACGAAGAATAGCCAAGAGAACTGCTCTACCAAAGGAGCAATCTTGTCTGGCATGTACATCAAGCCGATAATGCTGGGCGAAAGTGCATGGAGCAGCCCAAGTTGCAGCTCTGCAAATATCTTGGATCGGAACTCCCGTTGCAAAGACCAATGAAGCCGCTACTGCTTGCATAGAATGACCCCTTGGGAACGCAGGTAAGTCCATCTTTGCTAACTGATATGCCAAAATGATAGTCTGGATGATCCATTTAGACAGTCTTTGAGATGTGACTGGAGAGCCTTTATCATGATCAGAATAATTAACAAAGAGTCTATTAGAAGTCCTGAAGGATTCCGTGCGAGATCTGTAAAAGGCCAAGCAGCGTCAAACATCGAGAGTGTGAAGAGATCATTCAATCAGATTCGATGGTGATGGAAAGAACGCAGGTAAGACAATATCCTGATTCATATGAAACGGTGTGGCCACCTTGGGTAAGAACGTTGAATCCATTCGAAGAACGACCTTTTCTTTGTGAAAATTCAAATACGGTGGATCTATCTGAAGAGCACAAAGTTCACTAGCTCTTCATGCTGATGTGATAGCTACAAGAAAGGCAGCCTTCCAAGATAATAAGTGTAAATCAACAGTCACCAAGGGTTCAAATGGGGGTCTCGTAAGTGCTTGGAGTACCACGGAAAGACTCCATGTTGGCATGACAGGATGAACGGACGGACGAAGGTTCTGCAGTCCCTTAATAAAACGCCAAACCATAGGTTGGGAAAAAACAGATGAGCCCTGTCCATTGCCACGGTAATGTGAAATGGCAGCAGCGTAAATCTTTATAGATGGCGGTTTAAGTCCCGAATGGTACAACTCGAAGAGAAATTGTAAAATGTTCTCAATAGAGGCCAATCCTGGAGAAAATGAATGGCACTTGGCAAAAGATGAGAATCTTCTCCATTTCACCACATAAGATAGACATGTTGACGGCCTTAGAGCAGATTCAAGAACTGCTTGGATATCTGGATCCAAGGCTGCCGGTTCCGGAGCGACTCCCAGCGGGTCAGAGGAAGGGCTCGGTTGCACAGTCTGGGTGTTCCAGTGCTCGAGATGTCGTCGGAACTGATTCAGTAGTGAGACTTATTGAATGTGCCAGGCTGTCAGTTTCAACGAAGTCAAGTCCAGGTGTCGAATCGCTCTGTTGTGTTGTGTTAACAGATGAGGAATTGTTGGGAGCCGAAGAAATACACCTCTGGGCAGCTGAAGGAAAGCGGTGAACCAGGGTTGCCTCGGCCACCATGGAGTTATTAATATCCCCGTAGCGTTGTCTTGAACTATCTTCAATACAACCCTCATCAAAAGCGGAATTGGAGAGAAAGCATAGAAAGTCATGTTGTTCCAAGGGATCATAAGGACATCTCCTGTCGATCCCAGTCCGATACCCGCTCTCGAACAAAATAGTTTGCATACCCTGTTCTCTCGGATAGCTAACAAGTCCATGTCCAGGTATCCCCATAGATGGAAAAGCTGCTCACAAAGCTGTTGGTCCAACTCCCACTTGTGGGTCATTGACATTTGTCTCTTCAGCGTATCTGCTTCTACATTGTTGGTCCCCACAAGGTGAACCGCCAGTAGCATAATGTCCCTTGGGATACACCAATCCCAAATTTCCATCGATAGCCAAGCCAGAGCAGGTGACTTTGTCCCACCCTGCTTGTTGATGTAAAAAACAGCGGCAATGTTGTCTGATGCAATTTGGACAACTTGACGTTGGAGGACAGTGTTGAAAGATTTGAGAGCGCTGAAAATCACCAAGAGTTCAAGGAAGTTGATATGCTTCTTCGCTTCTTGTCGGTTCCAAGCCCCTTGGATCCGAAGGCCTGCACATGCCGCACCCCACCCGATGAGAGATGCATCGGTGTACAAGGTTACTGTTGGTTGAGGCGGTTGGAACGGGACACCGATAGACAGATTGTCTGGAACAGTCCACCATGTCATGGTACGCAGGACTGACAGCGGAATCCGGATTAACTTGCTGGGTGGGTCCCGCTGTGGGTGAAATGACTTGTTGAAAAACAACCGTAGGGGCCAAAGTCGGAGTCTGGCATATGGGATGATGGCAACTGCAGCAGCCATATGTCCCAAAAGTCTCTGGATGGTGACAGCCTGTACTGACTGTCCTGTCGTGTCGAATCCGATGGATATGCATACAAAGAGTGTCTCGATGGTTTGGAGGAAGAAATGCCCTCTCTAGAGTAGAGTTGATACATGCTCCGATGAAATCGATGACCTGCATAGGAATAAGGGACAATTTCTTGTGGTTAATGCAAAGTCCAAGATCTTCAAGCAAAGCACACGTTTCGTGTACAGCCGACAGAAGACTATCTCTAGTCTGGGACACAATTAGCCAATCATCCAAGTACGGGTATATTTGTATACCCTGAAGCCACAGGTATGCACACACTGGAGCCATACACTTTGTGAAGACTCTCGGAGCGGTAGCGAGGCCAAATGGCAGGACATTGAATTCGAATATATCGGATCCGACAGTGAAACGTAGAAAGCATCTGTCAGAAGGATGAATTGAGATATGGAAATATGCATCCTTCAAGTCCAGTGAGGCGAACCAGTTCTCTCTCCTCAGCAGCAGAAGGATATTTTGTAAGGTGGTCATCCGAAACGTCTTAGGTTTGATGTACCTGTTAACATCTCGCAAGTCCAGGATAGGACGAAGACCACCGTTCCATTTAGGGACCGTAAAATACCTGGAATAGAATCTGTGCAACCCTTCAGAGCGAGAGAGTTGTCGAATCGCTCCTTTACGAAGTAGCTGATAGACTTCGTCGCATAGTACCGAAGAGCAGGGTGTAAATCGGAGCGGGCTCAACGGAGGAACAATGTCGAATTCTATCTTATATCCGAGCTGAATGATGGACAACACCCACCTATCAGATGGAATGGACTCCCAAATGGGGAGTCAGCTTTGGAGCCAGCCCCCAAAAGGGAGAGGGGAAGGTGGGGAGTGAAGAGACGGAACGGTCCGCCCGGACCGTCAATGCTGATGTTTCTCAGTATCGAAATGCCAACGGCTCTGCGAGAAACGTTGTTGAGGCTGTTGCCTTCTACGTTGTTGCCTCTGCTGGTACTGCTGGCGAGGTTGGTACTGTGGATGGCTGGAGGGCTGGGACCACGACCACTTACGTTTCTGTTGTGGAAGCTCCATGCGGCTCGCTGACATGTGTGATTCGTGGATCGACTTAAGCGTATGGTAGGTCTTTGCATGAAACAGTCCGGTACCATCAAACGGCATCTCTTCTATCCTTCTCTTCATTTCCTCAGGGAAATTACAATTTCTTAGCCACGCATGCCGCCAAAAAGAAATGGCACTGACCAGGGCCCTAGAATTAGTGTCCACATGATGCCTTGCAGTGGAGAGTTGTTGAATGGCCACTTGCATTGCCTCCTTTATAAACACTGTGGCCAGGTCTGCTTGGTGATCCGGAAGGGAAGAAGTGGCGTTCTCCAGCTTCTGCATTATGAAGTACTGGTAACGCGCCAGCGTCGCTTCATAATTTGATATGTGGAGGCCGAGTCCAGAGGCCACATAGACCTGGCGCACAAGCATGTCGATCTTTCTCCCTTCCTTATCGCGAGGGGCTGTGAGACCCCTCGACTCCCTGCCCTGGGAGGATTCAACCACCACCGAGTTCGGTTTCGGGTGACGTACTAGGAAGTGTATGTCCTCCTCCCGAACCCAGTACATGGCTTCATATCGACGAGACGTAGCCTTTGGTTGAGCCGGTTGGTCCCAGGGCTGGACCATCGCTTGGCGGAGCGTGGTAATGAGCGGCAAGGGTATGGCTGCAGACTGCTCGCCCCAGACGATGTCGTAAAATCTATCGGTGCTGGGACTGGGGCAATGGTGGGCCTCGATCTCCAGCGACCAAACCAGGAGAGAGATGAGCTCTGCGAAGGTCACATGGGGCTCGTCCGGGGACCCAGGGCCCTGGGAAGTAATGGCCACATCGGGATGTGTGGAGTCCACTTCCAACTCATCCAAGTCTTCCTGACAGCGGTAATGCTCGCTGGAAGAAGAGGACTCCAGAGATGTTGGGCGCCTCCTTTCTGCACGCCCCGATGTGGACGGCACCTCCCTCGGGACTGGTGGTGACAGACGGTCCCGTGGGTAGTAGCCAAACAAGTGGTATTCACCCCAACCTGTGAAACCACCGTATCCAGGCATTGGCCAGTCATCGGCTGGACAGTCAGCGGAACGGCTTCGACATCTAGGTGGCGACGGAGAGTCTGCAGGTAGCATGGCCGTAGGCATCGGGGCTGGAGAATGCTCCCTCAGAGGGGAGTCTCTGATCTCTCCATCTGAGATAGACTCCCTAAGCGGCGCCTCCGGTTGTCGAGGAGATGTGCTCTCAACCGAACAAATTGCCTGGGGGATCCCTGCGGAGTCACCTGCATTGCTGACTGCAGGGCCGGTCCCAAGGGAGTCGGTACCAAAGCGGCGGTCGGTATCGAGAACCCCGATGAACCCGAACCCTGGTGTTTGGGGTGGTCGGGTTTTTTGCCCTTATGAGCCTGCTTGTCCTCCTTGTCCTTCCTCGACTTTTTGTGACCAGGGGATTTATCAGATCCGGTATGCTTACGCTTCTCCCGTTGCTTGGTCAGGGGAGAAGGCAGCTGTTGGGTCTCCACTGAAATGGTTCTCCATCCGAAGGATGCTGTGGAGGTGCAGCAGAGGCCGAGGCAGGGCACTTCGAGGGCGTGACCGAGGCTGAGGCGGAGCGCTGAGGAGGCACAGTTGAAGAGGAGCCAGGCTTTAAGACCAACTGGTCTGATTGCATCAAGGCCTGGTCCCAGAGTAACTTGCAGAGACGGTTCTCCCTATTTTTTTCTGGCCTGCCTGGTGAAAGCCCAAGCAATGGCCGCACTTATCGGTTCTATGCCCCTTGCCAAGGCAGAGGAGGCATAGATCATGCGGGTCCGCTGGGGACATCTTGGAGCCGCACTGGATACATTTGCGAAATGCTGCTCGCTGCGCCATCGCAAAAAGGAAGAAAAGAGGATAGTGCAGAGGGTAAAGTTATAATATTTTTGGGTTTGTTTTTTTTAAAGAAAGAAAGAAAGATTTAAAACGGGTAAGAGAAAAAACTTGGAATATAACAAGATATAACAAGATAAAGTTTACAAGAACTGTAGAATGAACAACAAGCACAAGGCGGAATCTAAGCGAGAAACAAACAGGCACGAGGCACAGTGAACGGCGGTCGCAAAGACTGAGTAAAATGGCAGACACTCCACTCTATCTATACTATGTAGGGGGAGGGGAGCAGAGTTTTCCCGCCAAAAACTGTTAGCTTTCTAATCTTCCGGCCTAGGCACTGCGCAGGTGCAGCACCCATATTATTATTATTATCATTATTATTAGAACATATGTGTGATGCACAGAGGCCACGACTAAGAAAGCAAAGTTGCTGCCCTTTCATTGTTTGCTTTTGACTGACTGAAATGCAATAGATGATGGTGTAATTGTTTTTGATGGTATTAGTTTAAAACAACCAAATATTTTTTAACTCAGAAACATTAACCCCAGAAATATGTATGGCCCCTCAAAATGTTAACTGCTAATTCCATTACACAGACATATTTAACACAGCAAAAAACATCAATTTTATTTGCCCAGGATTATGAAATGAGGGACTATTTTGAGGCCCATTTAGTTTTTAATGACATTAATGAGTTTTGGACAGAGTTCAGGAATGGAACACCATCTATCTTCATGTCACTAATTGGTTCACACAAACTGAAATGGGAACAGAATGCTAAATGCTGAACTCCAGCCTCTACCTAGTTCTGCTCTCCAAATTCAAGTTGTCCTAATCCTTAAATCAAATAAGTTCATTTACTATAAACAAGATATCCAGTAGAATCAACAACACTGTTAATATGCACTTTGCTGATGGTCATAAACTATTCTATAGCTCCTCGCTAAGAAGGTCATACTGGGTAACCAGCTGAACATAACCTGGTACACAAAAGACCAATCATGTTTTAGGCAATGTGAACTGTACTAGCTGATAAAACATTAAGATGAAAAGAATGCACAGAACAGCATGTCTGAAAAGCAGACACAAGGAAAGCTTATAATTATGTGCATCTAGAGCAGGTTTCTCATGGAATGACACACCTAGAACAGTCTCCAGAGTTACCCATGAGAATGAGGTGCATAGAAAGGCTCCTTCCAGATCAGGCATGCATCACTTGGGGATGTTTTATGCATAGGATTTTTGAGTTTAAAGATCCTCTGTGTGAGTTCCAGTTCTATTACTCTGGAATATATCTACTACCAGAAAACACAAATATTTTACAATATTTTATTTTATCAGAGAATTTCCCAGAGGGCTCATTCAGAGTAACTATCCCGCAGGTAATGTCCTTACTGCAGTTCCTACACTTAAAAGAAGTGTAAAGGTGTGTATATGTTGGTGGGTGACATATGACTAATTATGCTGCTGCAAGTGAGATGCTCACTAATGTATTATAAGCAATCAGTTATTCATGTATTTTCATCCAGAAAAAAAGTTAATCAGTTCACCAAGAAATCAAGCCAGCTTTTAAAATAGGCACTGAAACAGGGAACTATAGAATATGTTAATTTCTTTCTATCCCTAACAGCAAAGATTTTAAAGACTTGATATGTTTTGTTGCTTTAAAAAAAGGTAGTAAGTTGCAAATAGAGTTATTTGCTTCTACAATAGAGCCACCTTTATGCAAAATCTATTAAATATGTAATGATACTGTGCTTCATTTCTCCTCTATCACTCTGGCAACTGTTATTTGTTTCATTAGGTTTTAACTCCAACCTCCCTTCCAAATTTATCTGCCCACAGACATTTTTGTACTCACTGTCATTAAGTAATGAAAATTCAAGCTTACTTATAGTAGTAAAATCAGTTTCCCATGCACTTTTGAAAGCCCACTGAGCCCTCTTTGGACCTGGATTGATGTTT